>NW_027094092.1:855829-1018329 GCF_029207755.1 Chamaea fasciata | reverse complement strand
CCCCCATTCCCCCAGCCATCCTTTCCAAGGACGCTCCCCATCCCCCCGTGCCCACTGTCCCCCTCTATCTTCCCTCCTCATCTTCCCCAGGCACTCTCAGGAAGGCAACACCTTCCTTATCTTCTTCCGACGGGTGGTCCGGCTCTGCTGCCCCCCACCCCCAGCTCCGGCCTTGTTATTTTCTGGAGCGTCCCTGCATTTCTCCCCAGAGACTCTTCAACCAAACATTTCCCTCCTGGAAGGGAAAGGGAAATCTCCAAGACGCGGATAGAAAGTCGGCAGCTCCGTCTCCGCTGGCCGGGCGCCTGCGGCCGTTTCCGCGCCCGGCGGCTGAGCCGGACGGGGAGGGGGGGAAGCAGCAAAGCTGACACCCCCACAGTGCTGGGTATTTGGGGGTGGTGGAGGGATGGAGGGAGAGAGGGAGAGTTGGAGAAAGGGAGGGAAAGGAGGATGGTGTGATGGAGGGATGGGCAAAGGGAGGGAGAGAAGGGGAAAATCGTAGAGTCATCGAGGTTGGAAGAGACCTTTAAGATCAAGTCCAACCATCAACCCAGTACTGTCCCTGTAACCCCAAAACCATTAACCCAGGGATGGAAGAATGGATGGATGGATGGATGGATGGATGGATGGTGGATGGATGGATGGATGGATGGAGGAGAGGACTGTTGGGCTGATGGATGGACTGTTGGATTGACAGACGGATGGGAGATATCCAGGGGTCTCTCCAGGCTGAGGGAGCCTGGATGGCACTGGAATGTAAACACACCTTGGGACATGTCCCTGGCTGCAACATTCCCACTCCTCAAGGTCCCCCAGCTCTTAGACCAAACCAGATCCATCTGCGAACACCCCAAAACCCTCAAGGAGGCTCCCACCCCTCCAGGTGGAGGGTTGTGCAGTCCCCAGCTCCCTGGCCGCCCCCTCCATTCTCTCTCTCTGGACAAAGGACTGTCCCCACACGGGGAGACCCTGGGCAGTGGCCCCCAAACACGGTGGGGGCCAGCAGGAAGGCGGAGGCAGCTCCCTTGACGGGAAGCATCCCAAGGATCCCAGTAATGATCCCGCATCCTTTCCAAGAGAGAACAAAGGCTGAGGAGACAGGATAGTTCATCACCAATAAATGAAGGATGTAAATAGCAAATAGGGGGAAGATTTATTTCGAGCAGAGCCTCAGGAAGCAGCGGGGGCTGGGGTGGGGAGGAAATGGGACAGGAGCCATTTGCTGGCTCATCCAAATCCTGGCTGGGGTGAGCCGGGGTCCTGCCCAGTTCCCAAAACTCCCATCAGTGCCCAGGGGGTCCTGTGTCCCTCTTCATACTCAGAGGGTCCCATGTCCCCATCCGCACCCAGGGGGTCCCATGTCCCCATCCCTCAGGTTTGGGTGTTTCACAGCACTAGGTCCCGTTTTCACACCCAGGTGAGTCACCCGGAGCTTGTCCCAGCCTCAGATAAGGATAAAAGCCCCAAAACGGGATTTGGTGGGACAGTGCTGCCGCCTGATAAAATCACAGCTGGGGGCCTGGGGCAGGCAGGTGCCCACCCCACGGGGTCAGATACCCCCATCCCCATGCTGTGATACTCCAAAGGGTTGGGATGGAGGTTTTCCTGCATTTCCCCAAAGTGTTGCTAAGGAGGAGACCAGGAGAATCTGTCCCAGACAGAGACCCCCCCATAGTCCACACACAACCCCCACACACACTGCACCCTCGCTCACAGACACCCTAAAACCCAGCCGTACCCCCCACCCCTCCATCCTCCCTTCCACCGCATCCCCCCAGCCCGCCGAGGCAACTGCGCACACCCCGCTCCTTTCTTTTTTAACCAAAATTCATTTATTTGTCACAAAACACAAAGCTCTGGGGGTGCCGGGGGAGCCGCCCCCGCCTGAGCCCCCCAGGGGCTCCTCCCCGGCTGTGCCTCAGTTTCCCCTTCCCGCGAGCAGGGCTTTCCAGCGGGGGATCCCCAAAGCAAGCCAGGCTTTGGGGAGAGGCGGAGGTGGGGGGTCCCCCCGAGTAGACCAGCTCGGGAGGCGCCGGGCGCGGTCGGGGAGGGGCTCAGGCGCGGAAGAGCGTCTCCTGGGTGGCGGGGTCCAGCTTGCCCCCCGGGCCGGGGCCCGCCTTGCCCCCGGGGGGATGGCTGTGCCCCGAGGAGTAGCTGGCAGAGCGCTCGGGCCCGGGGCCGGCGGTGCGGCAGCAGAGGAGGGTGGCACAGGCGTGGCGGAAGCGGGGGTCGAAGAAGGCGTAGAGGAAGGGGTTGAGGCAGCTGTTGATGTAGGCGATGCCGGTGCAGTAGGGATGGAGGTTGTTGAGGAAGGTGTGGAGGGCGCAGGACCAGGGCAGCACCTCCAGGTCCATCAGCACGTAGAGGGTCTTGACCAGGTGGAAGGGCAGCCAGCAGCCCCCGAAGGCGGCCACCAGCACCGTGAGGCGCTTGCGCTTGCGGGGCCCCTCGGCCCCGCTCCCGGCGGAAGTGAGTGGCCACGGTGCGGGCGATGAAGAAGTAGCAGGTCAGCATCACGGCGAAGGGGGGCCACGAAGCCCAGGGCGGTGGAGGAGAGCCCCAGCCCCACCTCCCAGGCGCCCTCCGTCCCCTGCGCCGCCAGGTCGCCGTAGTCCATGTAGCAGGTGATCTTGGTGTCCCCGCCGAGGGCGGCCGCCCCGTCGCAGCACCAGGGCGGGCAGGGCCAGCAGGGCGGCCAGCAGCCACAGGGCCACGGTGGCCACCAGCCCGCTGACCCGCGAGCGCAGCTTGGCGGTGGCCAGCGGCCGGACGATGGCCAGGTAGCGGGTCGAAGCTGAGGCCGGTCAGGCAGAAGACGCTGGCGTACATGTTGACAAACACCAGGTAGCTGCTGACCTTGCAGGCGGCCGTGCCGAAGGGCCAGTGGTAGCCCAGCCAGGCGTAGGCGGCCCAGAGGGGCAGGGTGACCACGAAGGTGAGGTCGGCCACGGCCAGGTTGGCGATGAAGGTGTCGGCCGAGCGCCGGCGGGTCGCGGCCGCCCTTGAAGACGGTCCAGAGGACCAGCCCGTTGCCGGTGGTGCCCAGCAGGAAGACCAGCAGGTAGATGGTGGGAAGCAGGGCCAGCGAGGGGCCCCACTCCGTGTACTCGCAGTCCCGTATCGTTGTCGAAGCCGTAGGTGTAGGCGTCCGTCGCCTCCTCCATCCCGGCGCTGGGCTCTGCTCCGCTCAGCTCATCCCGGGCTCACCCCGCTCCTCCGGCCACTGAGCCGCCTGCGAATCCCACCGCGTTACCTCCCCTTCCTCCTCCTCCTCCCAGCCCTCCTCCTGGAGGGGACGGACAGGACAGGGCAGGAGGCAGGGCCGGCAGGGAGCCCCCGTGGGAAACTTCACAGCTCCCCCCACCTCCATCTGGCTCCCGTCCGGGGGGTTTTACCGAGATCTCACCCGCGTGTCATACGCGCCGACCCCCGAGATAACCCCGGCCCCGCCACGGCCGGGGGGCTTGGTCGCCCACCACGATGGCGTTCGGTGCTGGGGTCAGGGCAGCGGCGCTGGGGAGATCAGGAATGGGGCGCTTCAAGCCAGCATTTGGGGTCTCACCTCAGGGCGCCGCATTCAGCGCCAGAGTGTCACACATCGGGGCTGCAATTTCGCACGGGCAGTGTGACATCGGGCACCCTGGAGAAGGGGGGGGTGGTGTCACACTGGGGGGGGGGGGAGGGTGTGCATTTGGCATTTTGCATTTGGCACTTGGGATTCCCCGTTTTGCTCCCAGCTTTGCCTCACTGTGCACACAGTGGTGGCTCCGGGGGGTCCCCCAGGGCCGGGGCCCCACTTTAAGTGGAACACGCCGAGGTGATTTATGCATTTGCCAAAAATCCAGGGCGGGGAGGGGGGTTCTGGGACCCCCCACGCTGTAAAAAGGCCATTTTAGAGCAGCAGCTGCCGCAGGACCGGCTGCCGCTGGAGCTCTCGGTGTGTCCCAGCTCCGCGAGTTTCTCACGGAGCCGGACGCGGCAACGCTTGAGCCAAGAGAGAACAAACTTCCCTCCACCCCACAAATAAATATTGGGGGGAGGGAGGAGGGAAGCCCCCCGCGGTGGTGAGACCGTGGTCTGGGACTGTGCCATTGGGACAATTCCAGCTCTGGGGAAAAGAACCGAAGAAGCCGAGTGGGACTTTGCAGAGTGAGGCCTGGAGAGCCCCAAGTCCCCTGGGGTCCTTCTACCAGTGAAGAGGTGTAAAGGAGGGGTTGTGGGGGGAATTCAGTGGCTGAAATTGGAGGGGGGAGAGCTCACAGGGGTCTCCAAAATGAGACAGAGCGGTAAATGTAAATGGGGGTGCAGGTTAGGGTGGGGGCACAGCGGCACCGAACAGGACACCCAGAGCTGCAGCAACAGCCGGGGAGAATAAACAGGGCTTAATCAGGCTGGAGATAAGGAATTATCCCGTATCCCGGCCCAGGCACAGCCGGCTTTCGGGGGAGAGAGGTACAAACCAAAAAAGCTGCTCACACTGGTGGCAGAACTGTGAGGATGCCCAGTGCCGGTTCAAATTCCAAACTGGAATGAAGAAGGGCCGGAACCCCCCAGTCCCCCCAGTGCAGATGCGACTCGAGCCTTTCTGCTAATTAAGAGCATTAACAGGGAAACACCAGCACTGCTAATGAGCCCCCTGGGATGGCAGCGAGGCTCCCCGGGCCGCTCCCGCCCTGGCCGGAGCCCTGTTAATGAGCAGGACCGCTAATGAGCAGTTCTATTAATGACTATTAATAACAATCCTAGCTATCTCTGTCCTAATTGAAACACAGCACAAGTATTCCTTTCCAGCCGCCCCGCATGAATCCATTTCCAGTTTCTTCCCTTTCCAAAAACTGCGGCTGAGTGTCCCGGTCACCCCCTCGCTGTCCTGGAAGCTGGGATGGCTCAGCCTCGGTGCCACCCAGGGGGTCCCATTGGTCTCGGCGCAGGGCAAGGAGCCCCCAGGCTGGGTTGGTGGTGGCCACGGGTTGCGGGTGGGTGGCCAGGGCTGGGCTGATAAGGACTCCGTGGGGCTGATAACGGGCTCCGCTATCTGCAGCAGGGGGAGGGCCGGAGCCGCTCTCCCTGTGGGGCGGGGGCTGCCCTGGGCACCAGCGAGGGGCTCCGCGACCCTCGTTCGTCATTCCTAGGAATGAGCCGCAGGACTTGGCACCAGCGGTTCCATTGGGAATAAGCCAGGCTCGCGGCGTCCCCACTGGCCCTGCAGGAGGATTGGGGTGGGAGCCCCCACGGCGTGGGATGGGGAGCCAGACCCCCCCTTCCCCTCGAGCAGGAAGGGCAGCGCTTGACCCTGCGCGAGGAGGGATCCAGCAGCTTCCTTCGAATCCACCAGTTACTCACATCCGACCGAGGAAGTGACACCCCTGGGGCACAACTCCAGTCCCTCGGTGGCCCCTTCCACGGGCAGCGCTGCGGGCACAGCGCTCCTCCTGTTGGCAGCTCCCCCCGCCGTGTCCCCCATCCCAGGGACAGCACCCCGACGCCTCTTCCCTCTGCTGCCGCACCCCAACCCTGCCCGTCGGCCCCCAAAAACGCCCCACCCGCCCCCCCCAAGATTGGACACGAGTGGGTGCTGCGAGCCACGGATTTATTGGCGGGGGGGAGGTGTGCAGCCCCCGGCATGGGGTGGCAAGGACAGGGAGGTGCTGGGGGGGCACCCTGGGGGCAAGGGACAGGACTGGGGCACCTCGTATGGACACTGGGGACACTGGGATGTACTGGCACAACCCGGGGTGGGCACTGGGGACAGTCAGATGCTGATGGAGCTCACAGGGGGATCAGTGGGGACTGGGTGGGCAGTAGGAGCCCGACGGGGGTCCCGGTCAGCCCCTCACCAGGCCGTGGGCTGCCCCACAGCGTGGCAGACAGGCGGGGGCTGCCCCACGGCTGCCCCCGGGGCTAGAGGCCGAGGGAGAAGGTGCCCGAGTCGGTGGATTGCTTGTCCCGGGAGCTGGCCTCCAGCGCCCCGGGGGGACATGCCTTGGGGCTGGCGGGGGTGGTGGGCAAAACATCCTCTGACACCTGTGGGGCAGTGGGTGGGCGCTGGGTGAGTCACTGCACCCGGGGGGGGGCGGATCGAGCCCCCCCGAGGTGTCCCCATCCCCAGGGCACCCCGGCCCCATGTCTGACCTCCTCGAACTTGCGGGCCTTGTAGTGCTCAGCGCCCTTGAGGAAGTTGAGCAGGATGATGTCGCAGAGCACCGTGCCCTGGGGGCAGCAGCGTTGGGGTGGAGGAGCCCCGTGCTGTGGAGCACCCCCTGACCCACACAGAGCCAGGCCACTGTCACGCCGTGGCTGTGCTGTGTCCCCATGCCCCCTGGCCGTGGGATTTCCCCCTTTTGCCCTGGGAGGTGTCACCACTCTGGGGCTGAGAACATCCACAACTCACCACACCGATGGAGGTGAAAGCGGCCACCGTGTTGATGAGGGTGGGGACGATGCCGAACTTCCCGGCCTGGGGGAGCAGGGCTTGTTGGCCAGAGTCCCCAACCCCCTGTGACCCCCTGAGTCCCCGGCCCCACACATACGCTGCCATACACCAGGACATCAAAGCGGATCCCAAAGGCCTTGATGAGGGTGCGGCGCTCAGAGCCGTTGGGCCAGCGGTAGTATCTGGCATGCCTGCGGGGACACAGGGGTGTGGGGACATGGGGACATAGGGACACGGGGACAGGAGCCATGCCAGGCAGTGCACACCCCTGTGCCACGCGTGTCCTGGCCATACCTGAAGTTGTATCCAGGGGCAGGGGTCCGGGCCAGGCTGTCCAGGCGGGTGAAGGAGTAGTGGGGCAGGCAGCGCTCCCAGGCCTGGTCCAGGTCACACACCCACCCGATCTTGATCCCCAGCACCCCCCCCTGCCCCAGCCCTGCATCAGCACCACGGACCCTGGCCCCATGGCGCCAAGTCCCCACAGTTTCACAGTCCTGCATCCCATGTTCCCAAGCGCCATGTCCCATGAACCCACATCCCACATTCTCATCTCCCCAAGCTCCACATCGCCCTGCACCCCATGTCTCAAATCTCTGTGTCTGTACACTCTGTGGCCCCATGTCCCACATCCCAAACTCCATGCACCCACATCCACGTCCCTGTGTCAAGCCCCACATCATCACTGTGTGTCCTGTGTTCCTGTATCCCCATGTCCTGTTCCCAACATCCCTCATCCCTGCATCCCGTGTCCCCACGTTATGAAGCCCATGTCCCCATCCTCCATGTCCACATCCCACCACCCCACATCCCCCCCCATCCCATGTCCCATGTCCCATGTCCCCATGTCCCACATTCCATGTCTCTGTGTCCCCAATTCCCGTGTCCCATGCCCTTACATGCTTGTACCCCTATGTCCCCACACCCATCCCAATCCCTCCCCTCCGCCATGCCTCCCATGTCCCCTGTGTCCCCGCTCACGGTGGCAGCCAGCGCAGGGAAGTCCTGCCCAGCCAGACGTGCCACATCCCCCAGGCGCAGGATGGGGCACAGGGGCTGCAGCTGTGGGTGGAAGCGACACCGGCCCAGCTCCGTCCCACTGCCAGGGGATGGCAGGTTGGTCCTGGGGACACAGAGGGACACGGGGGACATGGAGGGATGTCCCATCAGGCAGCAGTCTGGGGTTCATGGACTCCCATCCCAGTGTCCCCTCACCATCTTGTGCCTGCCTCCCCACGTCCCCTGTCCCCATGTCCCTGTGTTACCCCATCCCTCTGTCCTCATGTCCCCTTGTGTCCCCCCGTGTCCTGTGCTACTCACTTCTCAAAGCCAAAGAGTGGGAAGCGGATGCTGTTCTTGATGAGGAGGGTGAAGTTCTCAGCTTCCAGCATGACAGGGCTGGAGGAAAGGGGGTGACACTGGGGACACGGCAGGGGGCATGTCCCCTGCTCCTCCCTGTGTCCCCCTGCCCCACTTACACGTCAACGGTGTCCACCTCGGGCGGGCACCAGCCCTGGATCTCGCAGGAGCGCAGGGTCGTGTTGTAGGGGACGCAGCGCCCTGTCAGCACCCCTGGGACCCCTAACCCCTGTCAGCACACCTGGGACCTCGGACCCCTGAACTCTGTCAGCACCCCTGGGACCCTTGTACTCCCGTCAGTACCCCCGGGGGCACCCCTGAGACCCCAGACCCCCGTCAGCACCCCTGGGACCCCCGGATCGCTGTCAGTACCCTCGGGAGCATCCTTGAGACCCCAGATCCCCGTCAGCACCCCTGGGACCCCCGGATCGCTGTCAGTACCCTCGGGAACACCCCTGGGACCCCAGACCCCCGTCAGCATTCCTGGGATCCCTGGACCCCCATCGGCACCCCTGGGACCCTGAACCCGCGGCTCTCCCAGACCTCCAGCTCCTGCATCAGAATCCTGAGCCACCCCCAGTCCCCTAAGCCCACCCAGGGTCCCTCCCTCCTGCCCGTGGTGGCTCCCCCCGGTCCCTCCGACCCCCCAGCCCCCGTCCCCCCCCCCCCGGGGTCTCTCACCGTTGCTCGTGCCCGGGCTCAGCTCCCGGCAGTCCCGGTCCGCCGAGCAGTGAAACGCGGCTTCGCTCTGCGGGGCGGGGGTCAGCGGACGGGGGGCTCATCGAGGGGTCCCCCCGAGCGCCCCCTGCCCCCCCGCACCTCCGGGCACACGCCCTGCTCCTGGTCCTCGGTCCGGATCTGCTTGGTGACCACCACGAACACCGAGGTGCCCTGAGGGAGGTCGCTGTCACACGACCCGTCCGGGGGGTGGGGGACTGAGGCGGGGGTGGCCCCGCGCCCCTCAGGGACTCCTCCGGTCCCCGGTCCTCACCTGGGGGGGCGTGACGTAGTCGGCCGTGTCCATCACCTGCCCCGCGTAGCGCCCCACGCCCTTCACCTTGGTGACCACGGAGGACTCGATGGCGGTGTCCCGCACCTGGTACGCTTTCTCATGGAGGAACACCCAGCTGGGACAACACCGCGAGTCAGGCTGGGGACAGCCACCCCCGGACACCACCGGCACCCCCCGGACCTGGCTGTGACCCCCGGCCCACCGGAGCTGTCCGGGTCCTCACAGCAGCTTGTCATCCCCCCCGCCAGTGGCTGCTGTCACCCCGCGGGAGCACTCGGGGACAGGGACCCCCTTCTGTCATCCGCTGGGGCCGAGCGGCTTCTCAGCCCCTCGGTGTCACCCACGCTGTGCCCTTCCCGTCATCCACCCGAGATGCTCTCCTGGCTGTCCTCCTTGTGTCACCCGTAACGACACCTTTGCTGTCCCCATCATGTCACCTGCGCTGCCACCCTCCTGTCACCCGCACCGGCACGCTCTGTGGCTGTCCCCCTTGTGTCACCCGCAGCGACATCCTCTGTCCCGCCTTGTCAACCGGCACACTCTCCTGGCTGTCCCCATCGTGTCACCTGCTCCGGCACACCTGAATTCCCAGCCCTGACACATTTTGTCACCCGCTCTCCCGACCCTCTTCTGCTCCATCACCCCCTACTCCCGACCTGGCCACCCCCTCACCCCGCACCGCCGCCCGGGTGTCCCCAAGCTGTGACCCCACTGCCACATGCCGTCACCCCCCCATCACCCTTGTCACCCCCGGGTGTCACCTGCAGCGGCAAGTGGGAAGTCACCGCGCTGCCGCGGTGCCGGGAAGAGGGTTCGGGGGTGTGTCCCGGGGGATGTCCCGGGGCGGGGTGTCCCAGAGATGCCCTGAGGTTGTCCCGGCGGCTGCCAGAGGGGCTCACCCGACGAAGTAGGCGAGGATGAGGAGCTGGACGCCGCGGTTGACGACGCCCACCACCCAGCTCTTCACCACCACCGACTTGGTGGTCTCGTAGGAGAAGAAGTCGCTCACCCAGCGGGTGCGGGAGCCCGAGAGGGACATGGGCAGCGCGGGGGGCGGCCGGCGACGGGGTTACGGGCAGGGCAAGGCAGGGCTGCGGGCAGGGCAGCGGCAGGCAGGGCTGCGGGAACGGAGGGTGATGCGGGAAGGGCAGGGCAGGGGTGCGGGCAGCGAGCGGGGATGCGGGCAGGGCAGGGCAGGGCGCGGGTGCAGGCAGGGGTACCGGCAGGGACACGGGCAGGGTGCGGGTACCGGCAGGGTGTGGGCAGCACCCGCAGGGGTGCGGGCAGCGAGGGCGGTGCGGGCGGGCGGAGGCGGGGGCAGGGCGGGGGACGGGGGCGGGGGCACGGCCCGGGGGGACGGGAGGGGTCGCCCCCCCTTCCTGGGGGGATGGAAGGATGCAGCCGGGGTCCTTCCCCGTGGTGGCGAGCCCCAAATGGGGGACACGTTTGGACACCGGGGAGCCCGCAAGTGGGGGGTGCGCCCCAGACTGGGGATGCCTGGTTTGGGGGGGACGCCCATGCAGGGGAGCACGAGGGGCGTACCCCGTGCCTGCGGTTTCGGGGGTGCCCCGCTCTGGACCGCCCCCATTGTTCGGTTCCGACACTTTGGGGCGCCCCGGGTTTTGGGGGGTGGGGGGTGTCCCCACACGAGGTGACGTCACGGGGCTCGCCCCGCGCTGGCCAATGGGGTCCCTCCCCATTCTCTCTAGGGTTCTGGGCGGGGCCGAGCGGCGGCCGGGGGGCGGGATCGCGATCGTTGTAGCCCCGCCCCCCGCCGCCTCGGTGGGCGGGGCCTCCCGGTGCGTTGCGGTGCCGCCCGCGGTGCGGCGGCGAGCGCCGCTCGGCTCCTCCCCGTCGCCAGGGGGCGTCAGCGCGGACCGGCGCTATGGCGGAAGTCCGCGCGACTTCCGGCAGCGGTGGTGGCGGCTCCGCGCGGTTCGCGCTGCGCAGGCGGGAAAAGCGGCGGCAGCGGCGGTGGCGGTGCGGGGGGGCTGGACGGGCTTGCTCGGGGGATGGAGGGGGGGTGTCTGGAGCTCGCAGGGGGGAACCCGGAGTCAGGGGAGGCCGGGCTGGGATGGGGAACAGGCCTGGGATGGGAGTAGACTCGGGGCCGGGAGGCAGGCCTGGGGTTGGAGGGAGGCCCGGGGGGCGCTGGGGAGCTGCATTCTTTCCACCCGGAAAGAATTTGGGGTGCGGCGGGTGGTTTGGGGTGCGAAGAGGCCGCATCAGGGAGGGGAAAGGCAGGGGAGGGGGGATTCGAGGGACGCGATGACACAGCGGTGGCCGAGGGGTGCAGGAAGGGGTGGCCCTGGGGCCACAGCACATCCGGGGAAGGGGCCGGGGGTCGCCCCCGTCGGTGAGTCAGGCGCCGCCGCGAGAGGCAGCGTCCGGGGCTGGGGGTGGGAGCGGTTTGGGGGGGGCGAGGTTTGGTTTTGAGGGCGCTGGGGAGGACCGGGAGCCTGTCGCCAGCCCGGCTCACCCGCTGTCCTCCCACAGCTGCCGTGACTGAGTCCTCTGCCGCTGCCCCGGGCATGCCGCGCTGGGGGGGCTGCTGAACCCCCCCCTGAGCTCGTCCCTGTCACCTCCCACACCCCGCAGCCGCCATGGCTGATACGCTGGAGTTCAACGAGATCTACCAGGAGGTGAAGGGGTCCATGGTAAGCGAGGGGACGTGGGGATGGCCCCAGGGGCACTTCCAGGGTTGGGGTGTGCATGGGGGGAGCAAATGCTGCGTGGTGAGGAGGGTGTGGAGGATGAAGCTGTGGTTGGTTGGTGGCGTGGGTGCCTGGAGGGCTGTACCCAACAAACACGGCCACAGTTCCTCCATGGTTCCATGGGACTGAGTCCCCTCATGCCCAGCTCTCCCACAGAATGATGGGCGGCTGCGGCTGAGCCGGCAGGGCGTCATCTTCAAGAACAGCAAGACAGGGAAGGTGGACAACATCCAGGCCTCAGAGCTGGCCGAGGGCGTGTGGCGGCGCGTGGCGCTGGGGCACGGCCTCAAGCTGCTCACCAAGAACGGCCACGTCTACAAGTACGACGGGTTCCGGGAGTCGGTGAGTCCCTGTTCCTGCTCCCGCTGCCTTGGCCCTGTCCCAGATCCAGCTGTGCTCCCTGCCAGCCGCAGAACAGCTCTGCTTCCTCCATCTCCATGCCCAGGAGCTGTGTCTCACCTGGGGCTCTGGGCACTGGTGGTTCCTGATGGCATTCCCTCCCTTTTGTCGAACCCAGGAATTTGACAAGCTCTCAGATTTCTTCAAGGCCCACTATTGCCTGGAGCTTGCAGAGAAGGATCTGTGTGTGAAGGGCTGGAACTGGGGCACAGTGAGGTTTGGAGGTGAGTTCCAGTGGCAGCCTGAGACCATGGGGTGGGATGTTCCCACCAGTGTGGCTCTTCTGCTGCCCCAGCAATTCCCTTAGGAGCAACTGCTTTCTAGGGACGTCCTTGAGGACATTTGCCATCTCAAGAGAGCAGGAAGGCCCTGAATCCCAGGGCTCTGTGCTTGGTGTAGAATCTGCGCGTGTGGCAGAGCTGCCGTTCTTCAGGGAGCCAGGGGAGCTGGTAGATGTGCCTTTAGCTCAGGAACCAGGACATACGGGGTCAGACAGTTCCTTTTTCTGTGTTTCGGATCAGTGCCAGTTTCCAGGGATGCAGCCAGAAAGGAGAAAGCCTGGAGATTTTGGAGGGTGGGAATGCAGCGATGAGAGAGCAGAGGTACTGCTGGATTTTGGGAGAGGAGTGAGACTGTGGCTGGAGATGGGATTTGGGGGGCACAGCTCTGAGCTGGCTGCGATGTCCCCGCAGGGCAGCTGCTCTCCTTTGACATCGGGGAGCAGCCGGTGTTTGAGATCCCACTCAGCAACGTGTCCCAGTGCACCACGGGCAAGAACGAGGTGACGCTGGAGTTCCACCAGAACGATGACGCCGAGGTGTCGCTCATGGAGGTCCGGTTCTACGTCCCCCCGACCCAGGAGGACGGCGTGGACCCCGTGGAGGTGCGTGGGCTGGCAGGAGGGCGGGGGCTGGTAGCGAGTGGCCCTTTGTGACCGCTTCCCTCGCAGGCCTTCGCC
Organism: Chamaea fasciata; assembly: GCF_029207755.1. NCBI lineage: Eukaryota > Metazoa > Chordata > Aves > Passeriformes > Sylviidae > Chamaea > Chamaea fasciata. The sequence continues at coordinate 1,005,457 of NW_027094092.1, read as the reverse complement.
CAGAACGTGCTGTCTAAGGCAGACGTGATCCAGGCCACCGGAGATGCCATCTGCATCTTCCGGGAGCTGCAGTGCCTGACGCCGCGCGGGCGCTACGACATCCGCATCTACCCCACCTTCCTGCACCTGCACGGCAAGACCTTCGACTACAAGATCCCCTACACCACCGTGCTGCGCCTCTTCCTGCTCCCGCACAAGGACCAGCGCCAGATGTTCTTCGTGGTGAGTGGCAGTGGCTCAGCCTTCCCCTGGAAGAGCCTTAGGGGTGGTTTGGGGGGTTTCGTGTCTTCACCTCCTCTTCTCTTTCCAGATCAGCCTGGACCCCCCGATAAAGCAAGGCCAGACCCGCTACCACTTCCTCATCCTGCTCTTCTCCAAGGATGAGGACATCTCCCTGACCCTCAACATGAATGAGTGAGCTCCCCCGATGCCACACCGCTTCCCAGACTCCTCGCTGGATCCTGAGGGAAGTACTTACCCCCAGACCTTGTTCTCACCTCTGCCCTCCTTCCCTCCACACAGGGAAGAGGTGGAGAAGCGCTTTGAGGGGCGGCTCACCAAGAACATGTCGGGGTCCCTCTATGAGATGGTCAGCCGGGTGATGAAGGCACTGGTGAACCGCAAGATCACAGTGCCCGGAAACTTCCAGGGGTGAGCGGCTGCAGGGCCAGTCCCTCTCTTTCCACCTCATTGCCATGGCCAGGGGGAAGGGGCTCTCTGTGTGATTCATGCTGGCGAGCAGGGTCTGTCTGCCAGGGCTGGGCACGGGGAGGGTGTTTGTCCCCAGGGATAGCAGTGTTTGTCCTGCAGACACTCTGGAGCCCAGTGCATCACGTGCTCCTATAAGGCCAGCTCGGGGCTGCTGTACCCTCTGGAGAGGGGCTTCATCTACGTGCACAAGCCCCCCGTGCACATCCGCTTCGACGAGATCTCCTTCGTCAACTTTGCCCGCGGCACCACCACCACCCGCTCCTTCGACTTTGAGATCGAGACCAAGCAGGGCACGCAGTACACCTTCAGCAGCATCGAGAGGTGGGTGTGGGAGTGGGGCCAGCCTGGCTGTGCCTGCCGGGGCTCCCCAGCACCCCCGGCCCAACCGTGCCCTTTCCCACAGGGAGGAGTATGGGAAGCTCTTCGACTTCGTCAACGCCAAGAAGCTGAACATCAAGAACCGGGGGCTGAAGGAGGTATCAGCCATGCAGGGCTGGGCTCGCACCCGCTGGCACTAGCGCTGCCTTCTCCCGGAATCCAGCTGCTTTTCCCTCTTTTTTTCACCTCTCTTTTCTCTCCTTGCCCTTGTAGAGGAAAAAGGTCCGTGCGATATCCCTTCCTCTTTCTCCTCCTCCTCCTCCTCCTCCGGGTGCAGGTTTCCTGTGCATGGCTGTGGTGGTCTCTGACTAACCCAGTAACCCCAGCGTGGTGTGCAAGGGGCCCCATAACCCCCATAACTGTTCTGCCCCTCTCTCCGGGCCCTCAGGGGGGAAGGAGGGGACATGGGACATGTGCATGCCCAGGGCTGTGTTCAGCCAGGGCTGTGTTCCAGCAGGGGACACAGGGAGCAGCTCTCATCACACCTCTCCACAGGGAATGAAGCAGAGCTACGATGAATATGCTGACTCCGATGAGGACCAGCACGATGCCTACTTGGAGCGGATGAAAGAGGAGGGCAAGATCCGGGAGGAGAATGCCAATGACAGCAGCGATGGCTCTGGGGAGGAGACAGGTGAGGGCTGGGGCTGTGAGGGGCTGCTGGGATGCTCCAGCTCCTGCTCCTCATGATCGGAAGCACTGAGCCCTCGCTTTCTCCTCCAGATGAGTCCTTCAACCCTGGGGAAGAGGATGATGACGTGGCTGAAGAGTGAGTAGAGGCCAAGGCAGGGCTCTATCCAAAAGCCCCATAGGAAAGTGTTGTTCTAGGGCTGTGTGAACATTGAGAGATGCTCACAGTATGACTGGGGTCACCTGGATTTGGGAATGTTGGGCAGCCGGTGCAGTTCTGGGCTTACTTCATTGTAATGGCATTAGGCAGTATGAGAGAGTTCTGGAAGGGCTCCTGGGGAGGCCTTGGCTGCACTTTTCGGGAAAGTGAACAGTTGGGAGGAGGGTTAAAGCCCCAAGCTGGGGTGAGGATGCCTGGGAGTCGTGGGGGGAGCTTGAAGCTGAGCCCTGGCGCCACGAGAGCTCCAAATATCCAGGAAACAGAACACGATGAGCCATGTTCGTGGAAGGCCACTCCCCTGAGGGCTGTTAACGGGAGCAGGGCAGCTCCAGCTCGGGAAGCCTCAGGGCTGTGGTGCCTGGAGGCATCTCTGAAGCTGGTGCCCCCGTGCAGATTTGACAGCAACGCCTCAGCCAGCTCCTCCAGCGGTGATGGTGACAGCGACCGTGACGACAAGAAACCCGCCAAGAAGGCCAAGATCGTCAAGGACCGCAAGCCCCGCAAGAAGCAGCCGGAGGTGAGGGGCTGCTGGTGAGGGGAGCAGGAGCAGCTCCTGGAGCGGGATTGGGTGGGTCACAGCCCCACTTGACCTGCCTCACCTCAGCCTCTGCAGCACTCACCAATGCCCTGGCCAGAGCTGTTGTCCAGGCCTGGCGTCACTGCCTCCAGATGGGTCCAGGCTGAGCCTCTCCCAAGGGCATGTTGTTCCCATGCCCAGCCTATCCTGGTTGTCATTGGGCTGTTCTCCAGCAGCCTGACCCCCCAGCTGTGACCCTCCTTCAGCCCCTCTGCCAGGGCTGCAGCTGGACAGCTGGGGGGTGTGGAGGCGAGGAGAGCAAAGCCTGCTCCTGAGGTGTTGGGGAAGGGGGGCATTGGGCTTCCATGGGTGTTCTCCACCTCCCAGAGCAAGAAGGGGAAGGACCCCAATGCTCCCAAGCGCCCGATGTCTGCCTACATGCTCTGGCTGAATGCCAGCCGGGAGAAGATCAAGTCGGACCACCCTGGCATCAGCATCACCGATCTGTCCAAGAAGGCTGGGGAGCTCTGGAAGGCCATGTCCAAGGAGAAGAAGGAGGTGAGGGATGGGAGGCCCAGGGCACAGCTGGGCCTGGTACAGAGGGGAAGCTAGATATGCAAGACCCTTCCTCGCTCCTGGGAGCCTGGAGCTGCACAGATGGGGAGTTGGGAAGGGCTGGGGACATCCTCGGGCTGGTGAGCTGGGTAATCAGAAGTAGGAACATGGTGGTGTGCAGGTGGAGGGGGAGAGGGGGCCTTGCTGACCCTGTGCTCTGGCTGCAGGAGTGGGATCGGAAGGCAGAAGATGCCAGGCGGGACTACGAGAAGGCCATGAAGGAATACAGCAAGGGCGACAGCCACAGGGGGTGAGCGTGCTGCCAAGAGGCTGGCAGGGCTTGGCCCCCAAAAATCAGGCTGTTCCCGGGGCTGGTGCATGCCAGCTGGGTAACGCTGCTCCTCTCCCCTCTGCCCTCCCAACCCCATGCAGGGAGAGGTCAAAGAAGAAGAAGAAGAAGCAGGAGAAGCTGGTGAAGGGGAAAGGGGACAAGAAAGGCACCACCTCCAAGTCTGCATCCTCCAAGTCCCCGGCTAAGGGCATGAGCGACAGCTTCAAGAGCAAGGAATTCGTGTCTAGCGATGAGAGCTCCTCTGCAGAGAGCAAGAAGGAGGTGGGCTTCACAACTGGGGAAAGTCCTGGTCCCTCTTTCCTGGGGAACAGCTGTCTGGGAGGGTCCCAGCCCCTCCACCTTGGGTAACATCCCTGTGGTTTCTGCTGGAGAGGCTGGGTCCTCATGTGGTACTTGGACATCCCCTCGAGGTGTCCCCAAGTCACCACCACCACCCTGTCCCTGCTGTAGTGGGGGAATACGGCCCTGCCTTCATTGTCCCCTGCTGATTTCTTTGTCCTCTGCCTGCAGGACTCAGAGGACGAGGGAGCTGCCAGCCCACCCCCCAGCTCAGAGGACTCTGCGTCTGGCTCGGATTAGCCCCATCCCAGCTGGCTCCAGGCTGGATCCCAGGTCGGGAGAGGACTGGGCAGGCCGCCCCCACGGCAGGGACCAGGGTCCTGGGCTCTGGATGGCTCCCACCTCAGAGCAGGGCCAGGTTCCCCCGTCCCCCCAGCACCCCGTGGTGGCAGGAGGTGCCAGAGGCTCCTCAGTCCCTCACCTTTGTACCCATCAATTTATTTTTTCTAAACACTTGGTTTCTCTCCTTTTCTTTCCTTCCCTCGTTGATTTTTTTTTTTTTGGTGTTTTTTTTTTGTATTTTGGGTCTGTTCACATGGCAACTCGGGTTGAATTAAAAAAAAAAAACCCACTGATGGTGTTTGTGTGGGCGTGGGGCTGGCTCCCCCATCCCTCCTTCCTTCCTGCAGCCATCCGGGAGCTCATTCCCCTCCTTGAACCGCTTCCAGGGCTGACTTCACTCTCTCCCCACCCTCCATTAGCGGCCCCCAGCCCCTGCTAAGCCATCAGGGCACCTAATTACAGCCCCTCGCTCGATCCTGATGCCATTTGGGGGTTTTTCCTACCTCCCTCGTGAGGGGGTTGATCCGATTAAGGCCTGTTTCCCCTCCGGTGTTGATTGCAGCCGATTCCCGGTCTGGAACCAGCCCCGAGGGGGACCCAATGGCTGCCTGTTCCCCCCTCCTTCCACTGCCTTTACTGGCACCGCTGGGATGTGGCTGCGGGGAAGCAGGAGCCCCCCGGGGCGGAAGCCGCGTGTCCCCGGTGGGCACAAGGGACCCCGGATGCCCCAAATGGTGAGCGGGGGGCTCCACTGTCACAGCAACCCGCACCTCAACATGCATTACTGCCCCTCTGGCAGCAGACCCACGGTTGGAGGACCCCGGGAATGGGATAATTCGCAACTGCGGGGGGCTTCACGGGGTGTCCAGGGGGTTCTGCCCGGCTGCTCCGGCTCCCGAGGGTGATTCGGGGGGTGCTGGAGGTCTCCAGCGTGTCCCCCCCACCCCCATTCCGGAGGACTCTCTAGCCGCCCCTCTCTATGGACCGCCCGCCACGCGGCGCCGCTCTGCCCCACCCCTCTGTGCAGTCGGGGGCGTGGCCGGGGCGCTCATGAATATGCATGAGCAGCGCCGGTGGAGGGTGAGTAGGGGTCTCTGTGCCGGCATGGGGCTGCGGGTGATCGGGATCGCCCCGGGCCCGTGGCGCCCGCCCAGGGACCACGCGGCTTCGGTACCGACGAGCAGCATGGGCCCGGGACCCCCGAATTGAGTGGGGGGCTTCGTTGTCATGGGGACGGCGCTAGGCCGCGGTCGCGGCCTACTCAGCCACTCGATCGGAGGCTTCGTTGCCGCGGCAACGAGGCTAGGCCGCGCTGGCGGAGGACCCCGGGGGGCCGGACCCGCATCCCGGGGCCCCGCCGCCATCCCGGGCTGGGAAACCGGCCCGATGGTTTCCAGATGCGGGTTGTGGCGGCGGCTCCCCCGTGGAAGGCGAGAGGAGGGGGGTCTTGGGGAGGGTGGACCCCGGCGGGGCAGGAGCCGAGCGAGGCGAGGAGGGGAGGGCGGGGGAGAGAGGGCAGGGCCGGGAGGAGGCACCGAGCGGGTTTTTCCTGTCCCCGCAGCCCCGGTGAGTCACGGGAGAGGCGGCGGCCGCAGCGTGAGACCCGTGGGGACAGTAACCCCTCCTCCCCGCCCTCTCTGCGCCCCCCACGTGTGTCCCCGGCCCGCCCCCGGACATGAGGCTGATGTGGGGAAGGTGAGTGGGGCACCCGCGGCCCCTGAGAGGGGCCGGCCGAGGGTCTCGGGGGACCGGGCGGTGCCTCTCGGGCTGCCGGGGGCTCGGTGGGGGCCGCGGGTGACCTGGGCAGGGAGCTGAGATGGGGACTGGGGCAAACTGGGGGCCAGATCGGCGCTGGGGGATTGGCGAAGGTCGGTGAGAGTGACACGTGTGTGTTGGGACAGGTTAGCGCAGGGTCAGACAGGTAAAGGAGGGGCCCCACGGCGCTGGGGGCTGTAGTGCGGGGTCCGTGTGGTTACGGGCAGGTTGGGGCCATGTCTGGGTCTGCTGCCGTGGCCAGGCTGGCTCAGGTGAGCCGTGGCGATGTACTAAGGCTGGCACCACGGTGTGATCACCGTTTGGCACAGCTGGACAGGGCTTGGCACGGGGCCCCACAGGTGGTTGGGTTTCCCCAGGCTCGGGGCGCTCCCCAGAACGATTCTCCCTCTCCCACAGGGGCTGACCCCGCGCCGTGCTCCCCACATCCCCGTGTCGCCATGGCCTCCCAGCCGCAGCCCCTGCACCCCGCCGTGCCCTGCACCTCCCCTGCCGGCACTGGCGGGGCCGGGCTGGCCGGCAGCCCCGATAAAGGTCAGTACCCCGGGCTGGGGGGATTGGGGCAGGGGAGTTGCTGGGGCAGCCCCTCAAGGGCTGTTCCCGGTTGTGGGGGGCCGCACCACTCTGCTGACCCCATTTCCCCCCTTGGCTCTCTGCAGGCGGCGTGCGGCCCAAGCCCCCGGTGCGCCCCAAGCCCCGCGTGCTGCCCAAGCCGGCCGTGCCCGCCAAGCCCCCGGTGCCGCCCCCCACGCCGGGCCCGCGTCACCCCCGGCCCGAGCTGCCCTCGGCCGAGAAGATGAACCGCCTGGCCGGGCCCCAGCCCTACAGCGGGGCAGGCACAGGGGGGCCCCTCCGGCGCCCCTCCTTCGCTGTCAGATCACCCGAGACCCACAATGGGAAGGGGGTCTCGTCGCCCCTGGTCGCAGGCGCCGAGGAGGACGTGCCCCCGGCCCCGCCGACCCCCTCGCGCAAGGGCCCGGCACCCTTCAAGGTGACGCCGGTGCCGGTGGCCGCCAGGCCGGAGCGGTTCCCAGGCACCACCGTGGAGGAGATCCTGGCCAAGATGGACAGCAGGGAGGGCCCAGGCAGCCCAGACCGGGCCTGGCTCTCGCCCTTCTGCACCGAGTCCTCCTCCCGCTTTGGTTCCAAGACCTTTACTGCCTTCCGGAAGCGTCCCAGCGGGGAGGCAGATGGAGACCCTGCCAGTGAAGCCCCCCAGGTTCCCCAACCTGCAGCAGGCGAGCTGGGAATGGGGGATGATGGACACCCTGTGGCTGAGATGAGGTGAGAGCACAGGGACCGGTGCTGGGAGGAGTGGGAGTGGCAACAGGGGATATCACTCCGAGCCATCCCAGGGCTGGGAATGTAACGGAGCTGAGGTCTGATCCCGACTTCCTCCCGAGCCGCAGTGCCTCAAGCCGCCTCCGTGGGAAGGCTGGGGCGGCTGGTGCCAACCTCAGAATGGGCTGTCCTGGGCCAGGAGTTGCCTGTGGGCAGGCTCTGAGCCAGCCCCTGGGCTGGGAGTAACAGGCAGGGGGTTGCTCCCCCGGGAAATGCTCCTGATTTTCCAGCCTTGCTATTTTTTCCTTGCTGGGCCATGCCAGGGCACAGGGAGCAGTCAGATCGGCAGGACTCCCAGCTGCAGGATGTCCTGGGCTAGGGCCAGGGCTTGGCCCCGCTCCCGAGAGCCGGGCACCTCAGAGAGAGCTGGGCGGGGGCTGCTCTGGACCAGAGTGTGAGAAAGTCACTCCCAAAGGACCAAAAACTTTCCGGAAGGGGAGCTGAAGTCACTTTGCCTCCTTCCCTTCACAGCCCAAGCCAGAGACTGTGAAGCTGTGGCAGGGCCTGAGCCCTGTACCCTGCGTCCATGAAGGGTGGTTTGGGGCAGGGGTGCTTCCTGGGTGGCAGGAGAATGGCACTGAGGCACACAGCGGGGTTTACCCCCCTTCCCCTTTTCTCTCTGCAGCAGCTCCCCCCCAGCTGGGCCGAGCTGTGCCGGGGACCCCTGCGGACGCCGGAGGCCGCCTTCCCCTCCTGACGTGAGTGCTGGCCTCGCCCTCCGGCGCCATGGCGGCTCCGCTCCTGGGCTCTCTCCTTCGGGGCTCTCCTGTCTCCTCCGGGGCTCCCTCTCTGCGGGGTGCGTGTCTCTCCTTTCTCCTTGGCGTGCTGGCTGCGCCTTCTTGGGGGGGTCAGTGCCCCCTCTGCCGAGAGCCCGGTGTGGGGCCCGGGGGTGTGGGGGTGGAGTGTGCCAACACCGGTGCCAGGCGTGGGCAGGGAGCAGCCGTGAGTCACCAGCTGGGGTTCGGTGACCCGGCAGGTATGTGGCAGGGCAGGCCCTACGGGCGCCCCGCCAGCCACTTTCCCCGTGCCGTGCTTGCTCGGGGCGGTGACCAGGACACCGGGCCGCGGTGACACTGCTAGTGGCAGCCTGGGCAGCGGCCCCAGGTCACCCCAGCAAGGGGGCAAACACCGGCAGTGCTGGGCAGGGGGATGCCAGTCACAGGCAGGGCAGGGGGCTCTGCTGGGGGTTCTGATTTCTTCCTGCTTCATTTCTTCTCTCCATCTGTCCGGGCGCTCTGGGGGCAGCGGGGGGCCGGGCAGGGAGCAGGGCTGGGGCCCCGGGAGCCGCCCTGGCTGAGTCACGCAGGAGCAGCCTGGTTCTGGCACGCACCATGGGCACTTCCTGCCCTGGGTGCAGGGAGGGGAGCAGGACTGGAGGGAGGGACCCTCCAGAGGTTTTGGGGGCTGGCTTTGGGATGGATGATGTTTGGAGGTACCTCTTGAGTGATGTGAACCCCTACTGGCTTTTTCCACAGCTTTCCACTCTACAGCTGGGTGCCCTCGGACCTCCAGGCTCTCCAAGGCCCCCTACCTGCCCAGCCCCAGGAGCTCCTTTCCAGCCTGCTGAGCCCTCTGCCCCAGCCCCTGGCTCCCCTGATGCCCCCCCTGAGCTCCTGGCCCCCGACTCCCCCACACTGCCCCCTGGTTCCCCCGAATCCCCCCCTCGGCCTCCAGTCGAGGTCCCTGTTACCTCCATCCCGGCCCCGGGCGCTCCCTCAGTCACCGAACCCCAGCTCAGAGTCTCCCGTTCCCCTGGCTCCCCACACACTCCAGGGGAGGGATCCCCTGGCACTGCCAGCCCCCCTGGCACTCCTGAACTGCCCCCACGAGTCACCTGCCCCCCTGGCTCTCCTGAGGCTGCTGCCGAGTACCTGGGCCCCCCCAGTCCACCCCTTGCCAAAGCCTCTCGTCCCCCAGGCTCCCCAGAGGGACCTGATGACTCCGCAGTGTCCCCACGGTTCCATGAGGGTCCTGATTTCAATCCCCCTCCCCCGGATGTGGGTCTCCGGCGCTCCTCAGAGGGGGTGCTGCGGCCCCCACCCACGGGGCAGGGCCTGGAGGAGCTGGGGGGCTCGCTGAGTGCCCTGCCCCGGCCTGGAGACCTCCTGTCTGAGCCCTCCCTGGGCAGCGAGTCCGGCTGGAGCCTTTCCCAGTCCTTTGAGTGGACATTCCCGTCGCGGGGACCACGCTTGCCAGCCTTCCCTCCCCGCTCCCCCATCCGGGAGACACCTGACTCGGGGCTCTCCGAAGAGGGGGAGTCAGATGGGGAGGCTGTGGCCCCCAGCCCTCCGAAGGACAGCAGGTCTGAAGGACCTGTCAGCCAGCAGGCAGAGGGGGCTCCATGCCCAGGGGGTCCCGTGGCCCAGCGAGAGGCTGAGGGCTCGGCAGAGGAGGAGGAAAGGGAGGCAGAGCAGGATGCTTCTGTGTCCCACTCCCCACTTCACGTGACAAAGCCTGGCCAGGACCCCGCTGAACCTGAGTCCCTCACCCAGCCCAGCCTCACCACAGCTGCCCCCCTGGATCCAGCCGCCCCAGATCCAGCTGCTCCTGCTGACTCTGCCTGGGCAGGTGATGCCCCCAAGAGCCTGCAGGGTCCCGGCGGCCCAGGCCAGGCCGAAGGGCCCTCGCAGGACCCTGACCACCACACCGACCCAGGCTGGCTGACAGAGCTGTTGGCGTCACCCGGGGTCCACAGCTCTCCAGAGGTGAGGGGTGTGGGGGCTTTGGGGGGTTGGTGTGGGCTGGGCTCCTCCTCCCTGCCCTCCACTGGGCAGTGGGATGGGATGGGATGGGATGGGATGGGATGGGATGGGCGGGTGGGTGGGTGGAGGCTGAGCAGGACTGTGTGCTGAGGGGCAGATGGTGGGGTCTGCCTCCCTTGGGATGGGCCCCACTGTGCTGTATCCCCAAGGTGTTTCCCTCCTCCAAGTTCACTGTTGTGGGAGCCAGGGTTGTGTCCCCCTCAAACTCCTCTTTCTAACCTCCCTCCCCCCTCTAACTCCTCTCCACTTTTTTCCACCAGAACCTTCTGGGCTGGTCACAGAAGGACCTGTGCAGTGAGTTTGGCATTGGCCACCCTCGCCAGGACAGCGCCTTTGACTGGAGCCATCCAGGTGTGTCCAGGGGGAGAGACTGGCCTGTTGAGACCAAGCAGGACCAGGAATTCAGGACCAAATCCAGCTGGGACAGCACCCACAGTGACAAGGACAGTACTGCTCCGGAGAGCTGGAGCGGTGACTACAGAGCAACGGAGCTGATGGGCGACACTAAACTGGGCTGCAGCGACTGGTCCCAGTCCCTTGGCACTGGGAGGAGCTGCCCACAGGATCCAGATTTCAGTGCCAGCACAGCCAAGTGGGGTCAGGGCTATGGCAGCACGGAGGAGCTTGGCTCCAGACAGGCCAGGTGGAGCAGTGGCCTTGGCACGGGACATGTCCAGCAGCTGGACAAGGAGCCGCACTCCGAGCAGCCCACCTGGGCAGACAGGTACAGCAGCGGGGGCACAGAGATGAAGGACAGGGAGCTCGCCTCAGACTGGGCCAGTAAATACAGCAGCCGGGATGCTGGGAGCAAGGATGAGAATTTAACGCTGGGTTGGGCTGGCAGATCCAGCACTGGGGATGCTGGGAGCCCAGATAAGGAGCTCAGCCCTGGCCAGCCAGCCTGGGACAGAAGGTATAACCCCAGGGACATGGAGAGCCAGGACCGGGAGTTCAGTCCCAGCCGGCCAGCCTGGACTCGGGAATATAGGGACACTGAAAGCCAGGACCGGGAGTTCAGCCCCAGCCGGCCAGCCTGGACTGGTGAAATCAGGGACATGGAAAGCCAGGACAGGGAATTCAGCCCCAGCAGGCCGGCCTGGGATGACAGATCCAGCACCAGGGAAACAGAGAACCAGGACAGGGAATTCAACCCCAGCAGACCAGCCTGGGATGACAGATCCAGCACCAGGGAAACAGAGAACCAGGACCGGGAATTCAGCCCCAGCAGGCCGGCCTGGGATGACAGATCCAGCACCAGGGACACAGAGAACCAGGACAGGGAATTCAGCCCCAGCAGGCCGGCCTGGGATGACAGATCCAGCACCAGGGACACAGAGAACCAGGACCAGGAATTCTGCCCCAGCAGGCCGGCCTGGGATGACAGATCCAGCACCAGGGACACAGAGAACCAGGACCAGGAATTCAGCCCCAGCAGGCCGGCCTGGGATGACAGATCCAGCACCAGGGACACAGAGAACCAGGACCAGGAATTCAGCCCCAGCAGGCCAGCCTGGGATGACAGATCCAGCACCAGGGACACAGAGAGCCAGGACCAGGAATTCAGCTGCAGTGGACTGCCTGAAGCTATTGAATGCAGCACCAGGGACCTGGAGATCCAGGATGAATTCAGTCCCAGCGGAGCAACCTGGGGTGACAGATCCAGCATCAGGGACCTCAAAACCCAGGACAGTGAATTCATATCCAGAAGAGCAACTAGGGATGGCGGGCACAGCACCGGGGACACGGAGACCCGGAATGGGGAGTTGCTCAGCCCCAGCAGAGGTGTCTGGGAGGACAGATCCAGCCCCAAGGATGTGGAGGCCCAGAACAGAGAGTTGAGCCCCAGTGGAGGAGCCTGGGATGGGCAGCACAGCTCCATCACCCCCAGGGAGGAAGAGCAGGAGCTGATCCCAGCTCAGCTGAGCTGGCCCAGTGAGGGCAGCCTCGGGCAGACCGTGCTGATCAGGGTTGGAGGGGACATGCCCAGCTCCCACCGCCCCGATCCCCCAGCCCTGGACCCCACCTGGGGCAGTGCCCACCAGCAGGAACGTGACAGCTCCAGCAGCAGGGACTGGGCTGAGGAGCTTGGAGCAGCTGAGTGCCAGAACCAGTTTGGTGTCATTGGGACAGAGCAGGTGCCAGACCCCTGCAGTGCCAGAGCCTCGGATGGCTCCATGTCCAGGGTCCTGCCACAGCCCCAGGCAGGCTTGCACAGGGATCTCTCTGTGGACATGGGCAATGCCCGCTGGAGCCAGGACCTGGGCAGCTGGAGTGTGGAGCTACAGGATGCTGAGGCCAGGCGCCAGGAGTGGGCGAGTGCCTTCAGTGCCCGCTGTGCCGCCCGCAGCCGGGACCTTGGTGCGGGGGAGCAGAGCCTGGGAGGAGACACCGGCGCAAAGCACGGGTAAGGAGGGCACCGGTGGTGGCAGGGAGGAGCGGCTTCCCCTGAGGCAGACGGAGGGGTTTGGGGCAGGGCTTGTGTTATCTGGGGCTAGAGCAACTCTGGGTTTTTTTCTCCCAAGCAGGTCGGCCCCCAGCCCTTCGACGGATGACATTCCAGCTGATTCCCCGGCTATGGAGCCCCCCCGGAGTGAGTCACCCAGCCCCGAGGGGGAGGAGAGGGATCCCTCTGAGCCAGCCACTGCCCCACAGAGCCCCAGAGCCCCCCCTCTTCTGCCAGAGGCTTCCGGTGGGATCCCAGTGGACACAGGAAGTGAGGAGCAGCCCTCAGATCACCCAGATGGGGAGAGCTCCTCCAGCTGGGGGGAGCACCGACTGTCTCTGCCTACCCCCCAGGCTGAGGGGTCCATGGAGCAGGGGCAGGAATTTCCACTTCTGGAGGTGAGTGGAAGTGGGGAGGTTCCAGTCACCCTGCATGGCCTTGGACTGCCTGGCTGTCACAGGACGTGTCTGTTGATTGGGCTCTCTGACCTTGCTGCCCTCAGAGACAGCCATGGATTGAGAGCCCCCAGCACTGCTGCGGGGGCTGTGGGTGTGCTGGCTGGGGTGGGGAGTCTCTGGGCTCCTTGTTTCAGCTCTGACCTGTCCCCCGGGCTCGGCAGGACACAGAGCTCCTGGACAGCAGCGTGTTCCGCTGCAAGGCCAGCCTGGGCCGCAAGCGCCAGCACCGGGCACCATCCCTGCGCCCCACCGCCACCGAGGGGGAGAGCTGGATCTTCCGGGACTCCACGGGTGAGCCCAGCGGGGATGGGGATGGGAGCAGGGTGTCCATCCTGCCACACTGTGGTGGTGACACTGCCCCTGTGTCCCCACAGAGCCCCGGCCAGCCCCAGCAGCGTCGTCCGATGAGGAGGCTGCAGAGGAGCCCCGGAGCCGGCGGATGCGCGGCTCACCCTCGGGCAGGGCAGTCAAGGTGCCGCTCTTTCCTGGCCTCAGTGCCTCTGCTATCAAGGTGAGTCCCTTGGACTCCTGGCTGCAGGGTGGAAGGGAGGGTGGAATGCAGGGAAACTGAGGCAGGGTGGGGCTGGGGCCTGGCTAAAGACAGGGAGGAGGCAGTGAGGGGATTTGGGGGGCAGAGCACTGTGTTTTTCCCTGACCCCTCTCTCCCCTCAGGCCAAGCTGAGGGGTCGTAACCGCTCGGCCGAGGAGGGGACGTCGTCAGGGGACAGCAAGGGGACCCCTCCTAAAGACCCCCATGTGCAGCGCTCCAAGTCCTGCAAGATCCCTGGTGTGAGTGGGAAACCCCCGACCTTGCCCCCCAAGCCAGAGAAATCCTCAGGGTGAGTGTGGGGCTGGGATCCTCATGGAGGCGAAAGGGGGGCTGAGCGGATCAGTCTGGTTCCTGGGACTGGTTTTGGGGGGCTTATGCTGAAACTCTGCCAATACCCCAGATCCGAGGCCTCTCCCCCGCACTGGCTGCAGGCGCTGAAGCTGAAAAGGAAGAAGCCTTGAGTGGGGTGAGTGTGGGATTTGAGCCAGTACTGGGGACACACCCCCCAGCTTGAGCTTCCCTGTGTCCACACTGCTGGGGGTAGCCCCCTCCCTCCTCTCTGCTCTGGCGCGGTCCCCCCAGGGGTGACCCAGCCTGGGGGGACCCTGCAGGGCCCTCACCCCCTCCCCCCTGTGTCACTTCCAGGCTTACTCCCCGATGCTGAGCTGACGGCCCGCTGTCCCCTCCCATGGGGACACACACAGAGACACACACCTATGCACTTTGTACGAGCTCGCAGGGCCCCTGCCTTCTCAACACGTCCTCCCCATCCCCCCGTTGTACCCCATGCCCTTGGTCCCCAAGGGGCTGGGGGTGGGCACGAGCCCCCCCTTCCCCTCCGCCCCTGCTCGTGTATGGCCCCGGACACAGGGCAACGGGCCCGGCTCGTGGTGCCACTGCCACAGACAATAAAACCTCACTGGTCAGTTCAGAGAGTCCTGGCTCTTCTCCTGGGCCCTGGTTGGGGATCACAGAGATCCTTGTAGAGGAGACCCTGTGACTGCTGTTGCCCACTCAGGAGCTGTGCAGGAAACAAGGGACACCTCCAAAGCCCCTCTGTGCCCACCCTGGGTGCACCCAGCCAGGCCCCCTGGCCTTGCCCAAACACCAAGTGGGTGCTGACACCACGACTTTATTGTACTTCGAGGGAGGGGGTGCAGCCCCCCGTGGGGGAACAGCCGTAGGAGAGGCCTGGGGGCACCCGGGGGGGCTGAGCCCCTCATATCTCGCAGATGAAGGGCAGCCGCGTCTTGCAGCGCACGCTCCTCCAGAGCCCGTCTGCGGTGAGAAGAGGGAGGATCAGCCCATCGCCCACCAGACCCCCTCCAGCCCCCAGGGATAGCCCCCCCAGATACCTCATACCAGCCCCCCGTCCCCAGCCCCTCAGCACCCTCCCCCATCATGGGCAGGGAGTACCCCAGAGCCCCCCTGGAGCCCTCCCATAGAGCCCCCACTGACTCTTGGTGCAGAGGGTGGTGCAGAAGCGGCGGCCGGGCAGGGGGTGCCCGGGCACCCACTGGCTGTAGTTCCAGGGGCTCCGGTCTGTCCAGTGGCAGCTCGGGATAGGGATCTGCCAGGGGAGAAAGGGTGTGGGGAACCCCAGCACTGGGGCCAGTGGGATGGGAATGGGACATCCAGGGTGGGCACAAGGCTGGAGCACCCTGGTGGACACTGAGAACACTGGGAATGGGATGGGGGAACCCAGGTTGTGCACTGGGAATCGGGTTGGGGCTGGGACACCCGGAGTAGGCACTGGGGACGCTGGGAGGAGACAGGGTGTCCCGAGGCCAGGGTGGTGGGTGCATGGTGGGGGTCCTTACGGCGGGCTGGCTGACGGCACCGATCCAGACCTGGCCGGCCCTGCATTGCCGGCGCGCCAGGAGCAACAGGAAGGTGTTGGTGCGGGAATTGTGGATCGAGGCCAAGCGCCCGTGGAAGCGCCGGGCACAGATGCGCTGCGGGGACACGGCTGTCACAGGGGGCACTGGTGCCCCCACCTTGACACCCCACCCAACCCACCCCATCCCACCTGTGCATGGTAGAAGCTTCGGCAGCGGGAGATGAGGACGTAGCGGCAGGTGGCGGTGCCCGGCATGCTGGGGACACCGAGTGCCTGCTTGTCACTGGTCCCCAGGCACCCGCTGTACTCCTCGGGCATCTCCAGCTCTGTCACATCCTCCTCATCCTCCACCGCAGGGCTGGCAAGAGCTGAGGACAGCAGCTGGGTCACCCTGGGATCAGGGGTGTCCTCGGGATGTCCCGGCGGACAGGTGGGGGTGTGGGGGTCACTTACCGGAGCGGCTGACAGGAACTGTGCCCAGCAGGGCCAGGACAATCAGCAGGCAGGGCCACATGGCACAGGGACACTGGAGACACCACTAAGGACCCTTGGGAGATTCCAGAGCCCCATCACCCTCGGCCACCCTGGGGACACCCCCACGGGCCTTCTGCCACCCCCAGCATCACCCTGTCCTCCCCACATCCCCTCAGAACCCCCCCCCCATATCCCCGCTGTGCCTCCACCATCCCCAGTGCCACCCCTCTACCCTCTGCCAGCCCCAATGCCATCCCTACAGACCCCAGCCCTCCTGTACCCACCATGTGCCCAGTTCCTCACTTCCAACCCTTGGGTCACTCCCTCCCCCAGGCATCTTGTGCCATTCTGTCCACCACCGTGCCCCCTCCACCCCTGGCACCCCAAAGCCCCCAATGCCAGACTCAGGAACCCCTAACCCTGACAGCTGAGGGCTGAGCCCACCCTCATGTCCCTGTCTCCGCTCCTCACCTGGGTCTTGGGGGACTTTGCCCACTGCCACCCTTATATTGGTGACAGGAACACGTGTCCCCAACCACAGCCTTGTGACACCCCCAACCACCAACTGCTGGGGACACAGTGAGGGACATCCCGGGGGGGCTCTGCCAGCACCCTGCCCAGCCAGTGCCTGGGGTGTGCTTGGTCCTGGGGAGGGGGTGTGGGGGCATGAAGAGGGGGCTGTGGTGGTTTGGGGTGTGGGGATGGGGCTGTGGGAGTTTGGGGTGTCAGTAAAGGGGCTCAGGGAGGTTGGGATACAGGGGCTGGAGAGGGCATGGAGATGAGGATTGGGGTGCAGAGTCCCCGTGGGGGACTGTGGGTGCTCAGCTGTGGGCTGGGGAGAGCTGATCAGGGGAATGAGAGGCCTGGGGGGGGCTCGAGGTGGTCTGTGGGCAAACGGTCAGGCTGGACCCGGGGGCCCACGGTCGTTGGGGAGGAAATGGCCCTTGGGCAAGCATGGCCGGCGGGAGATGGTATCAGCACCCCAACATCCCCTCTGCACCCCCAGCACCCCAATCCCAGGACACGCTGCACCTCATACACCCGCCTTGCACCCCTCAAACTGGAGCAGCCCCCACCCCTGCACCCCCAGCCCTTCCACCCCCCGCACCCACCCTGTGCCTTGGGCACCCCCATGCACTCCCCAGCCTGCAGCCCCCCCTCCCTAGGAGCCATGTGTGTCCTAATGTAGGCAGGGGCCTCCCAACCCCCCCAGTGACACCCCAATGTCCCCATGGTGTCCCCAGGGCCAGGCTGGGTGGCGCAAGGCTGTGGAGGTGACATGTGACTGTGTCACCGCTATAAGGGCGGCAACGGGCAGAGCCCCCCTCAGCCGCCAGGTGAGGAGCAGGGATGGGGACGGGGACGGGGATGTGGAGAGGGGACATCAGAGTGGGCTCAGCCCTTGGTTGCTTGGAGTGGGGACCAGGGGTGGACATCCCTGAGGGCGGGATGAGGGTGTCAGGGGGGACAAGGGAAGGGTCTCTGGCATGCCAGGAGTACATGGGAGTGGCACAGGGGATGGTGGAGGGACACTGGGGATATGGGGCACAGAGGGGCAGGACGGGGTGAGGGATACAAGGTGGACCTGGTCATGGCAGGACAGTGGGGACAAGGGGAATGGCAGAAGGCCCACAGAGAGAACGGATTGTTATCCAGGGTGGCAGAGGGGCTCTGGACTGTGGTGGGGGGTGGCCAAGGGTGACGGGGCTGTGGCATCTCCAGAGGGTGCTGGCCGTGTCCCCAGTGTCCCTGCGTGTCCCACTGCCATGTGGCCCTGCCTGCTGCTCGCTCTGGCCCTCCTGGGCACTGTCCCTGCCAGCCACCCTGGTGAGTGTCCCCCTGCCCCCGTGAGTGCCCCCCACACCCCTGCCCGCTCCCAGGGACACCCTGGGGACACCCTCAGTCCCTGCCACCCCAGTGCCATGACCACTGACACCACATGCCTGGGGCTGGCGGTGGGTGGCAGAGGGACCCCTGGTACCAACCCTCCCCCTCCCCTGCCCTGCAGCCCCCCACCAGCTCCAGGGGGTCCCCGCTGGCAAGACCCCCCAGATGCGCTACACCTTCGTGAAGAAGCTGCGCACCTACGCGCACGCCCAGGTGAGGAGACGTGGGGCACGGGGTTCTGGGGGGCGTACCAGGACCCCAGGCCGTGCTCGTGCCACGGCAGCACTGCCAGGGGGTGCCCGTGGGCACGGGTGAGTGCCTGGTGCCAGCCCGTGCCCGTCCCACAGAGCTACTGCCAGGACACGTACCGGGGCCAGCTGGCCTCAGTGCACAGCAGTGCCCGCAACCAGGAGCTGCAGAAACTGGCACGAACTTACAACACCTTCCTCTCGCCCTGGATTGGAGCTGTCACCAGCTGCAGGGTGAGGGGACACCGGGGACAAGGGGCTGCCAAAGGGGTGCTGGGTGCTGGCCAGGAGATCAGTTGCGGGCTGTTTTAGGGGATATGGGGCTGGGGTGCTGGGGCTGCTTTGTGGAGGATAAGCTTGGGCACGGGGTGCTGGGCTGGAGGCTGGGTTTTGAGGCACGAGGGGCTGGGTATTGGTTGCTGGGGCTGGTTTTTGGGCTCGAGGGGCTGGGTAGGGGTGGTGGGAGCTGTCACTGGGGACTGAGATGTTGGCACAACAGGAAGGGAAGTGGAAGTCCCACTGGGAGGACTCCAGCCCCTGGAACTACGCAAACTGGGCGCCCACCCAGCCCTTGCACATTGTCACCACCTGCACCACCCTCAGCATCCGAGGTAAGACCATCCACCCACCGTGTGCAGGCTTGGGGGTGCAGGGGAGGGGAGCAGATGCTACTGGGGCATTGGAGGAACACCAGGAGAGTACTGTGGAGAGGGGGCTGCAGGGCACTGAGTGAACTGAGGGGAGCACCGAGGGCACTGGGAAGGGCACTGGGAAGGGGTTACAGGGCACTGGGGGAGCCAAGGGGAGAGATATAGGGGGCAGTGAAAGTGGTTGCAGGGTACTGGGCGGCTTTGGGAACCACCCACGGCCCTGACACTGTCCTTGTCCTCAGATGGGCTCTGGCGAAGCCGCTTCTGCCTCCAGCTGCGCCCCTTCATCTGCCAGTACTGAGCCCCCAGTGCTGCCACAGCGCCCCAGTTCCTTTCCCAGTAAAGCAGAGGTGCCCTGAGCTGTGTCTTTGTGAACCAGGGGCCTGGGGACAGGGCTGGGGGGTCATGGGAGCAGCACAGTGCGTGGAGGGGGCAGCGATGTTTATTACCCCCAAGGCCCCCACCCCACCGGCACAGCACCCCCAGGCTGGTACAAAAATGGTGTGCTGGGTGTGGGGCTCAGTGTGGGGTCTCGGCGTGGATCTCAGTGCCAGGGGGGGCTGCCAAGGGTGTGCCAGCCATCCCCAGCTCCTTGGCTCGCCGCTGGCACTCGCGGGCCACCACCGCGGGGCTGACAAAGGCCACCAGCACCACGGCGATGAGCCCCAAGTTCATCTGCGGAGGGGAGGAGTGTCAGGGCAGGGGGCTGGGGGCTGTAGCCCCATCCCCTGCGTTAGGCCAGGACACTTGGGGCAGCACCTCCATTTCCCCAGGAGCAGGACACCCATCCCTCTCTGGTGCAGGACCCCCATTTCTCATGCCATAACACCCCATCACTCCTGGTGGAAGGACTCCATCCCTCCCGCGGCAGGACACCCATTTTCCCATAGGCAGGATCCACACTTTCCCATGGGATGAGACCCTCCATTTCCCCATGTGGCAAGACCCCTTCCCTCCCAGAGTTGGACCCCCATGTCCCCACCTCTCCCTCGGGGACCCACAGGGCACACTCACATAGAAGGGGTCCCCCTGGAGCGGCCCCTGCACCAGGGCGACACAGGGGTACTGCAGCAGGGCCACCAGCGCCGACAGTGCCATGGCCAGCCCGTAGAGCTTCCCAAAGTGCTGCGGGGGGAACCTGCCAGGCACCCACGTCACCAACGGGCATCTCCTGCCACCCCCACCCTGGCACCCTGACCGCCCCACTGCGATACCCTGTCCCCCGACACCTCCACCATGTCGCCTGCCACCCTCCAGCCCCACCGCCATCCCCTGCCACCCCACCCTGGCCACGCCATCCTGTCCCCCGCCACACCCACAATGACCGTGTCCCCGGCCCCTGCCACCCTGACCCCTCCGTCCCCCGTGGCTGTCCCCACTCACGCGACGGCCAGGAAGGCGGCGTTGCCACCGTACAGGAAGGAGCGGCTGATGACCTGCAGCACGAAGGTCCCAAACTGGACGGGCAGGACAGGCACGGCGGCAAACACGGAGAACAGCAGGCACTGTGCCACTGTCACCACCAGCGACAGCACCGCCGACCGCAGGTCTGCCAGTGCAGCCAGGATCCCTGCGGGCATGGGGGTCAGGGCATGGGGACACAGCCCCTCTGTGTCCCTTCTCCGGGTGCCACGGGCTCGGGCACGGTGGTGGTGGCAGCAATGAGGGCATAGGGGACAGGCACCACAGGACTGGGAGAAGTGGTCACCCCCAGAATGTGGGGCCAAGGAGTGCTTCCACTTGGGGTGAAGGGCCATGGGTGTAAGTTATCCTCGGGGCATGGGGCTGGGGGCTCAGTTGCCCGGGGGTGGGGGGACAGTTACCCTCAGGGCGGGGGCCCTTTCCACGCTTGTGCCGGTCAAGGATGAGGCCGTTCCAGGGGGCACAGAGTACCCCGCAGAGCTGGGTGAAGGCGAAGGCGTTGGTGTAGGTGCTCACTGTGGGGGGACAGCGTCAGGCGGACGGGACCGGCCTCGGGGGTCCCCGCTGTGTCCCCCCTGCCACAATGCCTTACCCAGGGCGTGGTCCCCCCGTGCCAGGTGCTCGAGCTGCGGGTTGAGGGTGCCGATGAACAGGTAGTGGCGCAGCTGCATCACTGAGAGCCAGGCCACGTGCCAGGCGAAGAGCCACGAGCAGGCGCAGGCCCGGAACGGCGTCCTGGGGGCGTCCCCACCTGTGCAGGTGTCAGGGCGGGGTGCATACAGACACACCCCCCCAGGCCACACCCACACCTTGCCCCTGCCAGCCACTGGGGCCTCACAGCCACCTGGATGACCCTGCCCGTTCAGATGTGTCACCATGCCCACCCTTTAGCCACGCCCACACACTGCCACACCCAGCAACAACCACGCCCTCCAAGAGAAGGCCACGCCTCCTGATTTGCATACATATGGCTGCCCCAACCACGCCAGCCCAGGCCACACCCCTCATTTACATGGCACCGCCCAGTCGTGACCACGCCCATCAGGTGAAGCCCCTCCCCTAATATAAGCCCCACCCTCACGGAGCAGATTCCCGCTGCCGGCACCTCGAGCTCTGGAGGGTTCCAGGGGTGTCTCCTCGGGTCCGGCCTCTCCCGGAGGCTGCTTGTCCTTGTGGGTCCGGTAGGAGCGGGAACGCCCCCGGCACTGCAGCCTGTGGCAGCGCTTGTGTCACCCTGCGCGGGGCTGGACCTGCCCAGGGGACAGCACCCGCTGCCACCCCTGTCCCCAGAGCCCCAGCAGGGCGCAGGCAGCCCCCCATACCCGTAGTCGTAGTCGGGGGGCAGCGGGTAGGGGATGCGGGTGCGCGGCATCAGGAACAGGGTGCGCAGGAGGTGCCAGGCGCTGCAGGCTGCCAGGAAGAGGAACATGGCCCGCAGGGACAGCCCGCGCTCGTAGAGCAGCTGGGGACGAGGGTGGAGTCAGGGACAGAGACAGGCTGCCACCGGCCACCTGCTCAGGCCCTAGGGCTGTCCCCATGTGTGGCCCCAGCAGTGACTCAGCTGTGTCCCAGATTGTGTCCCCAATATGTCCGTACATGTGACACACCTGTTCCCAGCTCTGTCCTCCCCTGCCACCACCGCCACGTCCCTCGCACCCACCTTGACGATGAGGAAGATGGCGGAGGAGGAGTCGAAGGCCCCGTTGTAGAGGGTGATGATGATGGAGCGGTAATTCCCGAACAGATTGCCCACCTGGCACCGAGAGACCGTCGTGTGCCATCAGAGCTCTCCCTGAGAGCTGTCCTGCCACCACGTGGGCGTTAGGGTGCCAGGGGAACCCACCTGCATGTTGGTGAGGATGAGGAGGATGCCGCCCACCGAGAGCATGGACATGGCCGGGAAGAGCAGCACCGCCATCTCTGGGGACACAGGGGTCAGCGGGGACAGGGGTTACCGAAGAGGTCCCCCCCAGGGCTGGGGATCCCCTGGCCACAGGGTCTCACCTGGGGTGGAGAAGGCGACGAGCAGCGTCCCACCAGTGTAGAGGGAGCTAAAGGGACAGCGGTGTCACGTGGGGACGGGATCCTGGGAATCACAGGTGATCCCCCTACCCCAGCCCCTTGGGAGCCAGGCCACCCCAATAACGCCCTATTCTCAGTAGCCCCCGGCCCAAGCCCCGTCGCCCGTGTCCCCCCGGCGCAGGGCTCACATGGCGATGAGGCGCGCAGCTGTGGTGCCGAAGCGGTCGAAGACGACGCCCATGGGGAAGGTCATGAAGTTGTTCATGAAGGAGCCGATGGTGAAGACCAGAGAGAACTGCTCATCCTGCCCGCTGCAGTCTGGGGATGGCCATAAGTGGGGCGTGGGGACACGCGGACAAGGGCATGGGGACACCGGGAATACCAGGGGTGCAGGGACGCAGGCACCCGGGGACACGGGTCAGCAGAGATGCAGGGGACACTGGGCATGTGGGGACACCACGGACATGACGATACAGGAGACACGGACTGGGGGACAGCAGGCACAGGGGCTTGGAGACGGCGGGGACACGGAACACCGCAGGGCATGAGGACATTGCAGAGAGCAAAGACAAAGGCACGGGCACAGTGGGGACATGGGGCATCAGGACAGCGGGGTCACGAGTCAGGGGACCATGGGGACAGCTGGGGGTCCATACCAGACCCCAGGGTGAGGTTGGGGCTGGGGGTGGCGGAGGGCTGGCACAGCCCCTCGAAGTAGCCCAGGTCCTTGAGGACGAAGACGAGGGAGGCCCAGCCGAAGATGATGCCGCAGAAGGCGCCGCACTCCAGCAGCCCCGACAGGAGCGTCCCCAGGCGCTTGGCCAGCCCCGCGCCCCCTGCCATGCCCCCGCCCAGGTGGCCACTGGCCCGGGCCGGCACCAGCCTGGGGTGTCTTCACCAAGCCTGTGGGTGACAAAGGCCAGGCATCACACCGTGTTGACACCCACCAGGGGCACAGGGACACCTGGGGTGCACAGGGGGATATGGCAGCACGTGGCCACCTGGGCAAATGCCACCGTGGCCCGGCTCTGCCCCTTATCCCTGGCCACAGTGGCTGGCACTGGTATCATGCCAGGGGCAGGGCAGGGCCCTGCAGAAGCCAGGGCTCGCACACGTGGGGACAGCTGTTGACATGTGGCACACAGCCATTCACAGAGACACACACAGATTTACAGGTGCATACTTGTGTTTACAGGTGAACACACAGATTCATGGGCACGCCCACACCTTCATAAGCACACACACACCTGTTCACAGGCACACACCCATGTATTTACAGGTGCACACACCAGTTTACAGGCACACACACGTGTCTGCATGCGCACACACAGGTTTAGAGGCATGCACATCTGCACACACAACCGTGGCTGCTGACTCCCATCCTGCACCCCTCACCCACCTGCATGAGGCCAGGGCCTCCTGTTGTCCCCGTCACCTTCACCACCGCCGTGCAGTTTGTGCCCCAGCAATGTGGCTGGGACACACCTCCGCACCCTCACTGACTTCCTCCCTAATCTCCCGGAAGCACACGTGGGTCCCCCGGGCTGCCGGTCCCCGATAGTGCCTCGAGCCCCCTGATAGCACCTCGGGCCCCCCGATGGAGGCTTGGTCCCCCCACTGTGCCAACACCCCCGTGTGCTGTCCCTATTGCCCCGAGCCAGCCTGGCCCAGGACCTGGCACAACCCTGGGGACACTGGCACTCTGCTGAACACCCTGGTGTGAGCACTGGGGACGCCACAGCAACACACCTCACCCCAGGGACACCAGCGCCCTGCTAGGGATCTGGCACAGCTCTTGGGAAACTGGCACTCTTCCTGGAAACACTGGCACAGCCCCTGGGGACATTGGCACCCCCTTGGGGACACCAACACCTCTCCCCCGGGGCCTGGCACAGTGCTTGGGAAACTGGCACAATCCCTGGAGATGCTGGCACAGCCCCTGGGGACACAGGCACACTGCAGGGGGCGGTGACACACCCCTGGGGCGCTCCCCTGGGGACTCTGGCACAGCTCTCAAGGACACTGTCACATCTCTGGGACCCTGCCACCCACCTGGGGATCCTGTCATTTCTCCAGGAATTCCCTCATACTGCTGGGGACATGTCACCCGAGGATACTGCCACTCCAAGCACTGCACTGCACTGTGCTGGGGACTGTCACCGTGCTGGGGCTGACAACAGGTCACCCCACACATGCAGCCGGGACTCTCCCATGCCCCACGGCTGGGTGTCAAGGGCACCGAGGCCACATCATCCCCAGTTCACTGTCCTGCGTGTCCCCCCAGTTCACTCACCCACACACAGCCCGGCTCTGCCGCACCGAGCCCCTGTCACCATGTCACCGTCCAGGGCCTGTCCCTGTCTCGCTCCCCTGCCTGCTGTAATGTCGGCTAATGAGGCCTCATTACAGTGACCAGCAGCTAAAGATTAACCTGGACAGAGCCGGGGAGGGACCAGCCCGGGGGGAGATGTACTATTTTTAGCCACTCCGGTCGGGGGCTGGGGCCGTGGCATCAGCTGGCGGGCACCGGGGCACACTGACAATATAGGCGTCACTGCCTGGGGCACCCCGAGCCTCTCACTGTGGGCGTCAGCCCCTGAGCCTTCCTGGGGTGTCCTGGACATGCTGTCTCTGCCAGCCACACTGGTGAGTCCCCACAGCAGTGACCCGCGCACACTGGTGAGCCCCCCATCCTGGTGAGCCCTCCACGAGAGAGCAGGAGTGTCCAGCTCGGGTCGGGAGCTCACAGCATCAGTGACTCTGTCCCCTCTGTCCCTGCTGTGTCCCCCCAGCTCCCCCCCGGGCCGTGAAGGGGGCAGGTGGGGTCACAGCACCTCTGGGGTCCGCCACAGGGCTGGCCCCCTCCCCACCCCACTGCCCCCCGCGGGACGGGGTGTCCTGGGCTGGGCACCGCCCCCGCCCCACGGAGCAGGGGCAGCTCCCGCCGCGGGGACTCGGCCCGCACACGTGTGGCGGGGGGACACACGCGAGGTCCCGGGGCGGGCAGCCGTGGGGCCCCGCCGTGGCAGCCCCCCGAGCGTGCCCCACGGCCCCGGGGCCGACGCAGGCCCGCCGCTCCGCCACGCTCACCCCCGGCACCGCCCCGGACGCCCCGGTCACCCGCACGGCGCCCACACCGAGCCCGGCCCCGCAGGCCACGGGCGCAGGGCCCTCGGTGCCCCCTCTCCCGGATCCTCCCGGGCCGGTCAGAACCCCCTTCCCGCCGCCGCTCCGTGTCCATCCGGGCCCCTCCGCGCCCCCCCGGCTCCTCCCGCCGCATCCCCGCGCCGCTCACCCGCCTCCCGCCCGGCCCGGCGGGGAGGGGACCGGGCTCTCCCCGCCCCGGCGCTCCCGGTGCTCCCGCTGCTCCCGGTGCCCCCGACGCCGCGCCCCCCCCTCACCCCCCCGCCACTGCGGGCGGAGCGGCCGGGCCGGGCCGGGCCGGGCCCCGCCCCCGGGCGCGGCGGCTGGCGGGGGCGCGGGAGGCGGCCTCGGTGGAGCGGCCCCGGGTCACCCGCGGGTCCGCCCAGGAGGGGCCGTCCCGGCACGGAGCCCTTCCCCGGTGCCGCCCCTACGCCCCCCGCGGGTTCCCCCCCTCGGCATCTCCAGGTGTGACACCTCACCTGGTGTCCCCAAGATGTGGCTCCTGCTGGCGCCAGCCTCGGGCCACCCTTGGATCATCCTTTTGGTCGCTCTTGGGCGGGTTTTCAGTGATGCTTGGGTCACCTCTTAGGCCATTCCTGCGCACCCCAGGACTACCCTTGAGCTACCCATGGGCCACTCCAGCCGTGCCATCCCAGAGTCATTCCCACGCCACCCTGCTGTGTTGTGCTGTGTCCCCCTGCCTGTCCCTGGGCCCCCACCCCCTGCCTTCGCCCCACCCAGGACACTCCTGTGCCTCCTGTCACCCTCCCCTTGGTCGCATTCTCTGCTCTGTCCCTCTGTCCATCCACCAGTGCTTGCAGCCACCTTGTCTGTCCCCAACTGTCCCCGCTGCTGCAGCCACTCATCTGCTCTGCCAGCTGCCCTTCTGTCTGTTCATCACCCGTCCATCTGTCCATCACCCATCCATCTGTCTGTCACCCATCCATCTGTCCATCATCTGTCACCTGTCCATCTGTCCCCCTCCAATCACAACTCTATCCATCCCATCCATCTGTCCCACAACCATCCAGTTGCCCGTTACCTGCCATTCCCTCCAGCTGTCCACCTGTCTGTCCTCTCTATCCTCCACCCATCCCTCCATTCGTCCACCCCATCTCCAGATGTTCTCCGTGCATCTGTCTGTCCATCTGTCCTTCTCCCCTTATGTCCACCAATCCATCCTCCGCCGTCCATCCCCTCCCTACCCATCCTGTCCCCAGCTCCCCGGGCGGGTGGGCACCAGCACCCACAGGCCCCCCCTCCCCCCAGGGTGGGCTCCCCCTCCCCTGGCCAGATCAGCGGTGTCCGGCCGGGGGTTCCGCGACCCGGCTGGGAGCACGGGCGGGGGGAGCGGATGGCGGCCCCTGAGTCAGCCCCGCGCCGCCCACGCCCCCTCCCACGGGTGCCGCCGCACCAGCTTGTGGCATTTCGCTCGCCGGAGACGGCGCCGCAAACACGCGCCGGTGCCAGCCGGTGCCGGTGCCGCCGCAGCCCGCGCGGCCACGCGTCCCCCCCCCACGCGCGGCACCGGCGTGGGGCCCGCGCGGGGCCGGTACGTCCCGCACCGCCGTCACCCGCACCGCCCCGGGCCGGGCAGAGGCGCGGCGGCACCACGGACAGCGCCGGGCCGGCACCACGAACAGCGCCGCGGTCCCGCGTGGGTGTGCGGACCGCGGCCCCCCGCGCCCTCCCGTCGGCTCGCTGGCTGCGGGACTCCCGGTCCCGCCGCACCCACCCCGGGGGAAGCCCCCCCCCGCCGTCCGTGGGGGCACCGAAGCCCGGCGCCGGTGCTGGGATATCGTAGGACAGAGGGAGGGACGGACGGACAGACGGGCGGACGGACGGACGGACGGACAGAGACCACCCTCCGTGTCCCGCGCTCACAGCTCCCCACGCGAGCCCCCCCGTCCTTTCCCCCCGGGGGGACCCCATCACATCCCCGTGTCCCCACTGGGCGTCCCTCTCGTGAATTCCCGCAGGGCGTGTCCCCCGTGGGCGCCCGCAGCACATCCCCCGCTGTCCCCGCTGTCCCCGTCGGGAGTCCCCGCGCCCACCCCTGTCCCGCCTGTGGCGGGCCGGCCCGGGAAGGGTTAAGCGGCGGGGCCGGCGCGGGGGGCGGAGCGGCCGCCCCGGGATAAGGCGCGGCGCGGGGAGGGCTCAGCCCCACGGAGCCGCGGGCAGCGCCGCGCCGAGCCCACCCGTGCCCGAGCCCGAGCCCACCCGTGCCATGCCCCGGGGCGGCGGCGGCTGCTGCTCCCGGCGGCGCGGCGGGGGCGAAGGGGGCGAGCAGCCCCCCCGGCACCGGCCATGACCCCGCGGGTGGGCAGCGCCTGAGCGGCCGCCCCGCCATGCGGCCCCCCACGGCTCGGGACCTGCCCCCAGGTAGGCGCGGGGTCGGGCGGGGTCCCACGGGTGTCGGGTGAACCCTGGGGTGCCACCCGGAGACCTCGGTCCCGGCTCGGGGTGCCCCGCGGCGCCCGGGGTGCGGCTGCCCCGGGGTGCGTGGGGAGCCCCGGGTGCGCGGGGACCCCGGGGCCGCCCCGGAAGGCGCAGCCCGGCGTGGGGGCGCAGTCTCGGGGCACCCCAGGTTGAGTCCCCCGCGGCCCCCGGCTGCCTGGCGCGGGGGTGCCCCCCGACCCACGAGGTGCCTGCTGCCAGCCCAGCCCGAAGTGCGGCTGTCTCATGACCCACGGGGCATCCGGTGCCACCCCGGGGACCCCCAGCCCAGCGTGGGGGTGCCCCACGACACGTGGGTACTCGGTGCCATCCCGGGCCCCCCAGGGCGGCGTGAGGGTGCCCCACGAACCCCGGCACACCCTGCGCAGCACCGGCGTGCATAGCCCGGCTTCTGGGTGCTCCACGATCCACGGGGTACCCGGTGCCGCCCCAAGACCCCCAGCCCGGAGTGTGGGTACCCCGCGATCCCCAGCGGGGTGTGCCCCACCACCCAGGGGGTACGCGGGGCCACCCCCGGACCCCCAGCCCGGCGTGGAGACGCCCCACAGTTCACAATGCGGGCACCGCCTGGGAACCGGGAGTGTCCGGGTCACCCCGCGGGTGGGTGCCGCGGGTCTGTGGGGTACCCGCAAGTACCGGCATGGGGGGGTTTGGCACCCGGTGGGGGGGAAGCTGAGAACCGGTGACTTCAGCTCCCAACTGAGTCAGCCCGCGGCGTGGGGGAGTGACAGATGGGACGCGGGTGGGGGGCGCACGCCGGCACGGGGCGCCGGGGGAGGGGGGCGGCGCTGAGCAGATGCGCCGGACGCCTCCGTGGGTGGCTGGGGGGTGGGTACCCCCCCAACTCGTGGAGCACCGGCAGAGGGGAAAGGGAGGGAAGGGGGCGGTGGGACCCCTCGGTGCATCTCCGGTGTGACCTCCGGTGCACCGGAGGGTCCCGCCGCCCCCCTCCTTCCTCTCCCCTCCCCCGGTAGCGGCGACTGGGCGCATCCACGCATCCCCGGGCGTGGATCCAGGCCGCCGGGCTGAATTATGGATGAAGCTCTCGGGTTGCAGCCTGAGGGGGGGATGGACACGGGTGGGGGGGGGGGGGAGGGAAGGGGGGGATGCTGAACACCCGGAGCGGCGGCGCGTGTCGTCAGCCCGCGCCCACGCGTGCCCCGCCCCACACGTGGCCGCGGCACGCGCGCACGTGGCACCGCCCCGTTTGGGGAGGGGGCACGGACCCCCCCCCCCCCCAGACTAGGGTGAGGGGGGTCCCAGGGGTCTTTGACCCTCTGGGGGGTTCTGGTGGACCGTGGAGTGGGCACGGTCCCATAGGAGCGTGGCCACGGCAGGGGGGGTCAGGGAGTTTTGGGGGTCCCTGGGGAGCATGGCCCCAGTAGCAGGAACAGCTCCAGGAGGTCAGAGATGGACAGCCACTTTTTGGGGTGCCCAGCCTCGGCGCTGTGCAGCAGCATACGCCTGGGGGGGGTCTCTGGGGTGCACAGTCCTATGGGCTGATGTGAGTCTGGGGGCTACAAGGGACACTTAGTGCTGTTGGGTGGTCATGACCTTGGAATTCTCTTAGGGGACTGTGGTCCTAGGGATCTCCTAGGGGTCCATGGCCATGTGGGTGGACATGGCCTCGGGGGGTCCCTGGGGAGGCATGGCCCTCAGGGGACTTCTGGGGGCCATGGCCCTGTGGGTGGGCACAGTCCCCCACCTGGGGGTTGTGATGACCTTGGCGTTTCTCCTGGGCAACCATGGCCCTGTGGAGCTGGTGTGGCTTTGGAGGGTTTCTAGGAGAGCCCAGCCCTATGGGGTTGTCATGACCTTGGTGTTCTCCTGGGGAGCCATGGCCCTAAGGGTGGGTACAGTCCTGGGGGCCTCCTTGGGGTGCCCAACCCTATGGAATGATCAGGACCTTGGGACTCTCCCAAAGAACCATGTCTCGATGGGGTGGGCACGGCCCTGAAGTCTCCAAGAGGCCTTCCTGGAGTGCCAGGGCCGGGCGGGTGGGCACGGCCCCGGGAGGCTGTGTGGGCTGCGCTTGCCGGGGGGCTGCGGGGGGCGGGCGGCGGCGGCGCGGGGGTCGGGGAGGCGGCGGTGCCCCGCGCTGACGCCCCGCTGTGCCCTCAGGCGGGCGCCCGGCGGCCCTGCTGCTGCTGGCGGCGCTGGTGTGGGTGCCCGGCGGGGCTCCCGCCTGCCCCGCGCTCTGCACCTGCTACGTCTCGCCGCCCACCGTCAGCTGCCAGGCCAACAACTTCTCCTCGGTGCCCGCGGGGCTCCCGCCCGGCGCCCGCCGCCTCTTCCTGCAGAACAACGTCATCGGGGCGCTGCGGGCGGGCACCTTCGGGCCCAGCACCGTCACCCTCTGGCTCTACTCCAACAACATCTCCTCCATCCAGCCGGGCACCTTCCGCCACCTGCCCGCCCTGGAGGAGCTCGACCTGGGTGACAACCCGCACCTCCGCGTCCTGGCCCCCGACACCTTCCACGGCCTCCACCGCCTCCAGGCCCTGCACCTGTACCGGTGCCGGCTGGCCAGCCTGCCCAGCGGCATCTTCCGCGGCCTCCGCAGCCTCCAGTACCTCTACCTGCAGGAGAACGGGCTGCTCTACCTCCAGGTGGGTGAGCTGGGCTGGTGGGCGATGTCTCCAGGGCACAAAGGTGGCACCGGGCAGGGTGATGGGTGACAACCCATGGAGACAGGATGTGGGGCAAGATGATGCTGGCGGGGACAGGAGATGCTGAGGGAGCAGAGTGATGGTGATGGGGCAGGACCATGGGTGACACCAGCGCGTCAGGGACGTGAGACAAGGTCTCGCATGACGCTCATGAAGCAGAGACACGGGAGAGGGTGCTGGGTGATGCTGGCAGGACTAGGACCCACGGCAGGGCTCTGTGGGGCCCACCCCGCTGGCTCTCCAGGCGATGCCCACCAGGCAGGGCCACGGAACAGCACCGCGGACCCCCACCCCACGCCCACCCCTCTCCCATTCCCCGCAGGACGACCTCTTTGCCGACCTGGCCAACCTGAGCCACCTCTTCCTGCACGGCAACCGGCTGCGGGCGCTGTCGGAGGGCGTCTTCCGGGGGCTGTCGAGCCTGGACCGCCTGCTGCTGCACGCCAACCGGCTGGCAGCCATCCACCGCCGCGCCTTCGGGGGGCTGGCGCGCCTCACCATCCTCTACCTGTTCAACAACAGCCTGGTGGCCCTGCCCGGGGACCCGCTGGCAGCCCTGCCCTCGCTTCAGTTCCTGCGCCTCAACGCCAACCCCTGGGCCTGCGACTGCCGTGCGCGCCCGCTGTGGGCCTGGTTCCGCCGCACGCGCGTCTCCAGCTCCCCGGTGCCCTGCGCCAGCCCTCCGCACCGCCGCGGCACCGACCTGCGCCACCTCCGCCCCCGCGACTTCGACGCCTGCCCCGACGACGACGAGGAGGAGGAGGTGGAAGACGGCAACGGCGGCGGCGGCGGCGGCAATGGGGTGATGGGCACCCCGGGGCGGGCGCTGGGTCGCCCCGGCACCCTGCCGGCCGCACCGCCCTCCGCCTTCTACCGCGACGGGCTGCCCCCCCACGACCTGCGGGGACCCCAGCCCCGGCCGCCGCCCCCGTCCCGTGACTCCCGCGGGCCCCCCGAGGACGCCAGCTGCCCCCACGACCCCTGTGCCCCCATGGCCGCTGCCGCGCCCCACCGGCCCCCCGTCCTCCTGCCCCTCCTGGCTCTGATCCTGCCCCGACTCTGAGCCCCCCTCGGCGCCCCAGGGGGGGTCCCGGCTCCTCGGGGTGCCCGTGCACCCCTTCTCCCCAGGGGTGGCCTCAAGAACTGTGGGGAACAGCCGGCGGGTGGGGGCCGGAGGATGCAGAAGGGGGTCCCCTCCCATCCTGAGCGGGAAGAACCCCCAACAGGAACCAAAAGGTGGGAAATTATTTATTAAAAATGGTCTTATTTTGGGAGAGCGGGGCCTGGCTGCTGTGGGTGGGCCACTGCCGTTCCAGGTCACCGCCTGCCGCTCCTGAAATATTGATGGGGAGCGGCGGGTGGCCGGGCAGCGAGGCGTGCAGGGCGCTGTGGGGGGGGACGGATGGACACCCCCCGACACGCGCCACACACCCGGTGCCACCGCGGGGCCGGTGACACGCAGGCTCCTGTGACGCCGACACCCCGCACCCCTCGGAGGGTGCTGGCGGGTGTCACGGGAGCCGCAGGGTGCGGAGCCACCCCCGCGCCGTCACCCGCGCCTTGCACAGCCTGACCCACTTCCCGCAGGCGCTAGCACACAGATGGAGCACACGCTGCCGGGCTGTGGGCGCAGGGACACGGCCCGCCCCCTACCTTCGCTCCCTCTGGGTGTGTGTCACCCCCGGGCTGCCCCTCGGCAGGTGTCCCTCACACAGCGTGGGGTGTCGCTCAGCGGGTGTAACTCCCTGGGTGTCCGTGTCCCCCGGGTCCCTTGTCCCCCCCAGCTGTCCCCGGGGGTGTGTGGGGGCGTCCGTCTGTGTGTGTGCAGACTGTCCCCACGTGGGTGTCCCCATGCCCCCTCCCCTGTGGTCTCTGGCTGTCCCCACGTGGTCTTTGCCCAGGCAGAGGTGTCCCTGGGTTGTCCCCACATGGTCCCATCTGTGTATCCTCAGCCGGGGCTGGGCATCCTGGGGGTGTCCCTGTGAGGGTGTTCCTGTGCCCTGCCCCTCCGGGGCTGTGTCCCTGTGCAGAGACCCCCCAGCTGTCCCCTCTGGTGACCCCCAGCACAGACAGACAGGGAGGGGCTGAGCCCTGTCCCACCCCACGGGGGATTACAAGGGGCTCAGCCCAGCTCTGCCTAATCCGGGGGATTACATGGGCTGGGCCCAGCGGGGGGGGGTGAGGGGCACCCCTGGGTGCCCCCCACAAGGACACCGCACGTGGCAGCTGGGGACAGCAAGGGGGGCTCCCAGCAGCAACCACGGGCACCACGTACCCCAACACACGGCCACAGGGTGGGTTTGGGGGGCGAGGGGAGCACAGCAGACGCCCCGGGTTTATTGGGGTGTGGGTGGGGGCTCAGGCGGTGCCGGTGCCTTGCTGCATTCGCTTGAGCAGCTCCTCGTCCTGCAGCGACAGCTCCGTCAGCTTCTTGCCCATCCGCTCGTGCACCTCCAGGTACTTGGCCACGCAGCGGTCCAGGCACACGCATTCCCCTTTGGACAGCTCCGACTCCTTGTAGTACGGGGGGACGCACTTGCGGTGGCACGCCTGGGTCATCCTGCACGGACCGCAGCGCGCCTGAGCCCCGCGCCACCCGGGACACGGCCCCGCACCCCGGCACACCCTGTACCCCGCCATCTCCACCCCCGGCACACCGACCCTGCACCCCAGTATCTCCTGTACCCCGCCATCACCACCCCCGGGTCCCAGCCCCGCACCTCAGCACGCCCCGTACCCCCCCGTCATCGCCATCCCCGGCACCCCCAGCCTTTGCACGCCAACACCTCCTGTACCCCAGCATCACCGACCGGGACCCCGGCCTCTGCACCCCAACAAGCCCAGTATCCCCCGACATCGCCACCCGGGCATCCCTAGGACCCCTCACCGTCCCCCCACCCTCAGGCACCTCCGGTTCCCCCACTCCCGTTTCCCGGGTGTCTCCTAGGACCCCCCGCACTCCCCTACAACCCTAGCACCCCAGCTTCTGACAGCCTCTAGTGTCCCCCAAGCCACGGACACCCCCCGGTACCCCAGCATCCCCAATGCCCTCTCCCGGCGGGCCGCACCGATTGTACATGTCGGCCATCATCTCAACCTCCAGTTCGGCCGCCAGCTGCTGAGCCCGCAGCGGATCCATGGCGGCCAGCACCGGCCCCGCTCGGCCCCGGTCCCGATCACGGTCCCTCCGGGCCCGACCCCGCTCGGATCCGCCCCGTCGGACCCTCACGGTCCCTCTAGGTTCGGGACCCGGCGGCGGCTCCTTGCAGGAACCACGTGGGCGCCGCTCTTCCGCCTACCCGCGCAGCGGCCCCGCCCCACTACCGGCGCAGACCAATCCCGTGCGCGTAAAGGCGGGACCAGAGGGGCATTTCTGTCGCTGATTGGTCGCAAAGAAGGGGCGTGGCGGCGGCGGCCCTGCGGCGGGAGGGGAGCGGCCGAGCGCGCGCTCTGCCCGGCCTTTGCCCCGCAGGGGGCGTGGTCATTGCGGTGGGGGCGTGGCCACCGCCGAGACCCGGGCATGGCCGGGGGGCTTCGGGTCCCTCCCTGTCGGCTCCCCCTCCGTGCCCCCTGTTCCTCGAATCCCTGGGTCCGCCTGTGTCCCGCCGCCCTGCCCGGGCTATCCCCGTGTGACCTCTGTCCCCACGCGTCTGTGTCCCCCATTCCCTCCCGGGAATCTGTTCCCCCCGTGCACCCCGCGTTCCTCACGTCCCCTGTGCGCCCGCGTCGCCTCCGTGTCCCCCGACCACCCCCGCGTGTCTGTGTTCCCCTGTGACCCCCAAGTCTCCCTGTCCCTGCCCAGGCTGCCCGTGTCCCCTGTGCCCCTCGGGTCGCACGGCACGGGTTCGGTCCGGCCCCCATGGGCTGCTTTGGGGTGTCGCCGCTGTCCGGGCGGGACTGTCGGGGTGTGCCCCCTCCCCAGCCATGCCCGGGTGTCCGGCCCGGCCCCACGCGTGCCCCGCGGGTGGGCGGTGAGTGAAGGCGGCACCTGCCCCCGCCGGGTAAAAATAGCACCGGGCGGGGGGGCTGGAGCGCAGCAGGGGCGGCGGAGCGGGAGCAGCCGGAGGGTACGGGGAGAGGGGCTCCGGGGGCTCCGGGGGGAACGGGGCTACGCGGGGCGGGGGGGCTACGGGGAGCGGTCGGGAGGGTGCGGGCTGGGGGGCACCGGGAGGAGAAGCGGGGGGCAGCAAGGGGGACTGGGAAGGGGTTATAGGGGACCGGCAGTGGGAACTGGAGAAGACACGTGGGGCCGGGAGAGGGACATGGCGGTGCCGGAATGGGATATGGGTGGTCGGGAGGGGACGTGGGGGGAGCAGGAAGGGGCACAGGGGTGCTGACATAAGGGCATGGGGGGGAGGGAAAGTGGGGCAGGACGGCAATGGGAGGGTTGGTTTCGGGCTTGGGGGCTGCAGGAAAACACGAAGGGAACGGGCTGTGCTGTTGTGGTGTCGGGATGGGGGCGTGGGGGAGCCGGGATGGGGCAACTGGGGTGCCCAACGTGAGAATGCCAGGCCTGGAGGAGGGCATGGGGACAGGGGCAGGCACGGGGTTAGCCGGGCTGGGGAGTTTTGGGGGGCATGGGCAAGCTCACGGCGTCATCGGGGGGTACCCCAATGACAGCCCTGTGCCCTTGCAGCAGTGACCGCAGCAACATGGAGGCCCCGGGAGCCACTGAAACCCCCACCTCGGACACCCCCACTTCGGAAACCCCCACCTCGGAAACCCCTACTCCTGGCAGCCCTACCTCGGACACCCCCACTTCGGAAACCCCTACTGCGAGCACCCCGACCCCCGGCACCCCCGCCTCGGACACCCCGACCCCCGGCACCCCCACCCCCGGCACCCCCACCCCGGACGCCCCCTCTGACCCCGCCGCGGGGTCGGGGGCGGGCAGCGGGGAGACGACGACTCCCCAGGACGGGGAGGAAGCTCGGGAAGCGGGGGGCGATGGGGGGGACACGGGGGGCGATGCGGGAGACACGAAGGGTGAAGGGAAGAACACGGCGGGTGAAGGGGAGGATACGGGGGGCTCAGGGGAGTGCGCGGGGGGAGACACTGCCGGAGACGGCGAGGCAGAAGCACCCAGGGGTGCCGGGGGCGATGCCAGGGAGGCCGGGGATGATGGTGGCGATGCGGAGGCAGGGACAGCCGGGGGCACCGGAGGGGGTACCGAGGAGGGTACCGGGGGAGAAGCGGCGCCGGCAGCAGCGGGCGGCACCCAGCGCCGACAGGTGAGGAAGGGGTTGGGGTTGGAAGGGAGGTGGCGGCACAGCCAAGGCAGGACGCGATGGGGAGGGCAGCTGCGGTACGGATGGGGCCAGGGGTGTCTTTACTGGAGCAGGGTGAGAGTGCCAGGGCCAGGACGACAGTGCCAGGGACATTGTGTGAGTGACACTGCCCGTGCTGGCAGTGCCACCCTGCCTGTTGCTTACAGGAACCCGCTTGGCTTCAGGACGAGGACGACGAGCTGTGGCCTGAGTTCCCTCCCTGCTCGTCTCCAGAGGGGGCCACGAGCCCCACGTCCCCCACATCTCCCACATCCCCCACATCTCCCACATCCCCTATGTCCCCCACATCACCCACGTCCCCTATGTCCCCCACGTCCCCGCCATCCCCCACAGGTAAGAGCCATTTGGGCGATGGCACCCAAGTGTCCTGGGGTCACTGGTGCCCCACAGTGTCCATCCTCCCCATGGGAAAGGACCTTGAGCCCCAGGGGTGCCTAGAGGGGGTGCGGGTGCCCTCTTGCACCCCTCTGACCCCTCCTCTCTCCTTGCAGCTGGCACCACTGAGGACGCAGGGGGCAGCAAGAGGTGTGTCCCCACGGGTGGCATCGCGGCACCCACTGCTGGCATGGCACCCCACAGCCCCCTGCTCATGGCTGTCCCACCCGTGTGTGCTTGCAGGGCTGCTCCAGCGGGGTCGGCACGGGACAAGGCAGCCCCGGGTTCGGCAGGACAGAGGCTGAGGCTGGAGGGGGCCGGGGGACGGCCACGAGTGGGGTCCCGGGCACAGGGGCGCTCCGCCATCCTGGAGAAATTTGGAGGGTGAGGGGGGCCTGGCCCCATGGGGGGCATGGGGGTGGGGGGCAGGAGGGGCATTGAGGGAATGGGGGACACGGGGGGACTGGGGGGCTATAGGACAACCAGGGATAGTGGGATGGGTGGGTCATGGAGCAGTGGTGGTGTTGGAAGGCCATGAGGCATTGGGAGGTACAGAGGGAATTGTGGAGCATGGCAGGGGCATGGGACAGTGGGGGTATTGGGGGCCACAGGGCAATGGGGTTATAGGGGAACTGGGGGATCTGTGAGGCAATGATGGAATAGGGGGGCATGGGACAATGAGGGAGGGTATGAGACAGAGGGGGTACTGGGGGGCATGGGGCAATGAGGGGTACAGGGAGGAATGGGGGGTCCACAGGGCAATGTGGGGGGGCTGTGTGACCGTGGGGCAGTGGGGCATTGGGGGCCCAGAGCCACAGGACAGTGGGGTC
Organism: Chamaea fasciata; assembly: GCF_029207755.1. Classification (NCBI taxonomy): domain Eukaryota; kingdom Metazoa; phylum Chordata; class Aves; order Passeriformes; family Sylviidae; genus Chamaea; species Chamaea fasciata. Next base: position 968,840 of record NW_027094092.1, on the reverse strand, counting down.
ACGGAGGGGCTGGGGATCCCTATGAGGGACGGTGGGGTGTGGGGATCCCACAGCCCAGGTCCCCCCAGGGCTGCCAAGGGCCCAGCCCCACACCTGCGGCGCTCGGGGGGTGCCGCCACGGTCAAGACGATGCTGCTGGAGTGGTGCCGCGCCCGCACCCGTGGGTACGCGGTGAGTGCAGGTTTGGGGGGCGGCAGGAGCGTCCGGTGGGGGGTCTGGGGGTGGCCTGACCCCTGTGTCTGCACAGCACGTGGACGTGCAGAACTTCTCGGGGAGCTGGGGCAGCGGCCTGGCCTTCTGCGCCCTCCTGCACAGCTTCTTCCCCGATGCCTTCGACTTTGCCGCCCTGGAGCCCAACGCCCGCCGGGAGAACTTCGCCCTGGCCTTCGCCACTGCCGAGTGCGTGAGCGCAGCCCCGGCCCCTCGGTCCCCCCGGCCACCCCAGGCCCCGGTGACCGCTGTGTCCCTTCCCATAGGGAGCGGGCGGGCTGTGCGCCGCTGCTGGAGGTGGAGGACATGGTGCGGCTGCCGGTGCCTGATGCCAAGTGCGTGTACACGTACGTGCAGGAGCTGTACCGCTGCCTGGTGGCCAAGGGGCTCGTGAAGACCAAGAAGCGCTGAGAGGGTCCCCCACAGCCCCCCACCTGTGCCATCCCCCTCTTTGTCCCCTGCTCTGTCCCCCAGCAGTAAAGGCCATGGTGCCAGGCGGTGGTGACCTCGTCTCTGGAGGGAGGAACGCTGGCACCAAGCGAGTGTTTGGGCATTGTCACCAGGTTGGGGCCACAACCCTGGCTCTGCCACCAGGAGGTGACATCCCCCAGGGTTGGCACGTGGGGGGCAGCAACTCTTGGAGCCCCCCACCCTCCCAGTGAGGCACCCCGGAGCCAAAGCAGGTGATGGAGAGAATTTATTGCCTTATGTGTGGGGGTCGGGGCGCGGCTCGGCGTGGAGCCGGGTGTGCTCCTCTGCCCGGCGCCGGAACTCCTCGGGGCGCTCCTGCAGCTCCCGGGCCACGTCCGGCCGCATCAGCCGCTGGGGGTCTGGGCTGTCCAGCTGCAGCAGCAGGTCCTGGAGCACTGCGGGAGCAGGGGGATCAGAGGGGCACCCCCAGCACCGTGGCCCTGTCCCCGCGGTACCCACCTTGGACGGCGCGGGTGGTGGGCTCCCAGTGCGCGTGGGTGGTGAGGGGCTGGCAGAGGCGGCCCTCCAGGTCCACGCTGGGGTGGTAGATAGGGGTATGGAGGGTGGCACAGGGGGGCTCCAGCGGGTGGTGGGGGGAGAAGGTCAGCTCGAAGCGGAAGGCGCCCGTGTTGTATGGGGGGTTGTTCTGCCGGGATATGGGGGGCACCTCAGCCCCCTCTGCCACAGCGTCCATGGGGGAGGGGGCCCTGCCCAACCCTGATACACAGTGCCCCCCGTAGAGACTCCCCCGTGGCAGCCCGAGGCCCTCAGGAGGGGAACCTCCACCCAGTGTGCCCAGCCCAGGGCCCGCAGTGTCCTCGGAGGGACCCTCCCCAATTCTGTCCTGAGAGGGACCCTCACTCAATAAGACAGCCCCAGTCCCAAGGGTCACCCCCAGTCGCTCCCATGGCGCCAGGGGCACATCCTTCCTACAAACCCGCATGTCCCCCATGCGCAGGGGAGCCCCCCAGCCCCCGCTCCCCAGGGCTCCCCGCATCCCCCCGTGCCCCCACGTCCCCCCCGTGCCCTCTCCCCACGCACGGGCAGCAGGAGCCCCCCCCAGCGCCGCACGTTCCCGTCCAGCGGCCGCACGTCGCGGGCCCCCTCCCAGCGCCGCGCCTCCTCCAGCTCCTGCGGGGAAGGGGTGGGGCAGTGTGGGCGGGGCCGTTCGGGACCCGCCCTTTAGGGCGGAGGTGTGTCCCGAGCGACCCCTCCATAGGTTAATCCTCCAACTGGGACACGCCCCTGGGCGGGGTCACCTGCATGCCGCGCCTTAATGGGCAGGGTTTAATGACGGGGCACACCTTTATGGACGGGGCCGACATCCTCGGCACACCCCTGGGAGGGGCCGCCCCGCCGGGGAAATGAAACCGAAACGTGCAGGGGAATTTGTTATCCCCGCACCGGAGACCCTCCACCCGGTACTGCTTCCCTCGCACCCTGGCACCGGGACCCCCCTCACCGGGCACTGACACCCCCCAGCACTGCCTCTCCCCAGGACCGGGACCCCCTCACCGAGCACTGACATCCCCCAGCACCGCTTCTCCCGCACCCCGGCAGCGGAACTGACGCCCCCAGCACTGCCTCTCCCTGGTACCGGGACCCCCTCACCGGGCACTCACATGTCCCAGCACCGCCGCTACCGGTATCCCCGCACTGGTACTAACACTCCCCAGAACCCCCTTTGGCACCCCGGTACCGGGAGCCCCGCACCGCGAGCTCGCCTCCCCCCGGCCCCCGCTCCGGTGCGAGCACCAGGACCCCCGCGCCGGTACCGCAGCGGTGCCGGAGTCCTCGCCCTATCCCGGTGCCCCCGGTGCCCACCTTGGCGATCCGCCCGGCCATGGTGATCAGCGCCCGGTGCCGCGGGGATGGGCTCCGTGGGGTCACGCCTCCGGGCGGGCGGGACGAGGTTCTCCGGCCGCGCCCCCGGCGGGGATGGGTGCGGGCAGATGGGCCTGGGGCGGCCGGCGACCCCCGTCAGCCCGGGGGTCCCGGGGCGGTGGGTGACAGAAAGCCAGAACCCCGCGCAGACGGTGCCTGACGGGAGCAAACCTGACGCGGGGTCGCTTCCAGGCTGCCTCCGCACCCCCCTGCCCGTCCCCCACGGCTGCCCCCGCATCGCTGGCCGTGTCCCGGCTGATTTACGGGAACCTCCTTAATTTTTAACCAGGCACCGTCGGACCCGGCCAGATCCCCCGGCGCCCGCTGGACACGCAGGGACAGACCCGCTGGGCACCCAGGTGGGCCCGCGGTGCTGCCTCCTCCCACCCCTCACAGCCGGTCCCCCGGGGGGAACGGAGCGAGGGCACCCCGGGGTGGGGCTGCACGGGGTGGGGGTACGGGGGGTGCAGGGGTGGGGGTGCTGGGTGTCTTTCCTGCCCTTGACCTGTGCCCTCCCACCAGCATGCCCACCAAGACACTCTGGCTGCTTCTGGCGTGGCTAGTGGCCACAGCCACGGTCACTGTCACCCCGGTAAGTGTGGCCTAGGGACACGGGCTCCCTGTGCCGACACCCCTTTATACCCTCGCACCCGAGTCTCCACCCGGGTGCCCCATGCCCCGCTCATGCAAGTCCCTGTGCCCAGGTGCTCACTCTGGAAGCCTCTCCCAGCTGGATGACATCGCTCAGAGAGCCCCCGACACCACCTGTGCCCCCTGTCCGTACCCCCGCTCCCTCGCAGGACGTGGGGGGCCCCGTCCTGCCCTTGCCCACCCCCAGCGCCCACCCCGAGGGGCTGTCTGGCTGGGGTGTCACAGGTGCCCCCAGCCCCACAACGCCGGAGGGAACACCGGAGGAGCTGGACGCCGCAGCCAACGGGACCACGGCAGCGCCCACCGCTGGCACCAGCGCCCCGCCGTGCCCTGGGGATGAGGAGCCGACCGACACCTGCGGGGAGCCCACGGTGGAGCAGCGGGCTGCCGTGGCCGAGGCTCTGGTCACCTTTGCCCTCCGCTTCTACCAGCACATGGCAGAGGCTGCCCAGCCCGACGCCAACCTGCTCTTCTCCCCCATCAACGTCGCCGTGGGGCTCTCGCACCTGCTGCTGGGTGAGGGGCTGCCCGCGGGCACCGGCACCGCCGTGTCACCGCCGTCCCCGCCGGGGCACCTCGCTGAGCTTCCCCTGTGCCTGCAGGCGCCCGCGGAGAGACCCAGGAGCGACTGGCCGCCCTCCTGGCATACCCACAGGGGCTGGACTGCGTGCACGGCGCCCTGCAGCAGCTGGCCAGCGCGCCGGGCCTCTTCTCGGCCGCCCAGATCTTCTACCAGCCAGGTGAGGCGGGCACCGGTGGGGCGCGGCTGCCGGCCGAGCACCCGGCCTGACACCGGGACCGCGCCGCCCCGCAGATCTGCACCTCCGCCCGCGCTTCCTCAACGACTCCCTGCGCTTCTACGGCGCCCGCCCGTACGCCCTGAGCGGCAACGAGAGCCTGGACCTGCAGCGCATCAACGCCTGGGTGCGGGAGGCCAGCAAGGGGCTGCTGCCCTCGCTGCTCTCCGCGCTGCCCCCCGAGCCCAGCCTGCTGCTGCTCAGCGCCGTCCACCTGCGCGGTACGGCCCCGCCACCGGGCATCCACCGGGCATCCACCGGGCATGGGGTGTGGGGCTGAGGCCGCCCCGTGTGCCCTCCCCCGGTGCCCCCCGCCCCCCAGCCGCGGTGCCTGTCCCCACAGCCGCCTGGCGCACGCCGCTGGACCGTAAGAAGACGGTGCTGCTGCCGTTCCTGCGGCCCGGGCACCCCCCGCGCAAGGTGCCCACCATGACCAGCGCCAAGTACCCGGTGGCCTCCTTCAGTGACTCCCGCCTGCAGGTCCAGGTAGCCCTTGGCCGGGACCGGCCGCCAGGTGCTGGGGGTGTGGGGGGTTACCGCTGGGGGGATAATGGAGCGATGTCACCCCAGTGGCACTAAGGAGGAACGCCAGGCTGTGACATAACTCCTGCGGCACTCGGGGAGGATGACAGGCTGATCTCACTCCCCTGGCACTGAAAGGGGCACAGGCTGTGACCTCGCTCCCCTGGGACTTCGAGGGATGCCAGGCGGGCACCTCCCTGGCGGCGCTGTGGGGGTGCCGGTCCATGGGGTCCCCGCAGTGGTCCTTAGGTGGAGGTCTGCCCCACAGGTGGGGCGGCTGGAGCTGAATGGGGGGCTGAGCCTCGTGGTGCTGATGCCACGGGGGCCCCTGGAGCCTCTGGAGACCCTGGAGCGGGCGCTGGACCCCACCACCTTCCTGGCGCTGCTACGGCGGGCGGCCCGCACGCCGCCCCGGGCCACCGCGCTGTCCCTGCCCCGCCTGCGCCTCGACCTCGCCCTGGACGTGGTGGCTCTGGTCCACGACATGGGTAAGGACACCTCTGATGACGCCACAGGGGCTGGGTGGGCTGTGGGGTCACGTCAGTCCCTGTGCGGTGGCATTACTCCCTGCAGGACGTCACGGGCCCCTCCCCTGGGGTCACTTTCCCCAGGGTCCCCAAAGACAACGATGTCCTTGGTATCCCCTTACCTTTGGTTTCCCCTGAGTCCCCCCACACTCACGTGTCCCTGGTGTCCCCTATGTCCCCAGTGCCCCAGATGTGCCCTGCTCCCCCCAGCACCCCTAATGTCCGCTTACATCCCAGTGTTCCCAAATTACCCCTGCTGCCTCTCATGTCCCCAAGCGGCGCAAATGTCCCCTATCTCCCCGGTGTTCCCCGTGTCGCTGAGTGTCCCCTGGCGCCCCCTAGTGTCCTCGTTGTGTCCCGGTGTCTCCTCTATCCCCTGTCCCTTGCGTACCTGCGTCTCCATGTCCCTATCCCTCTGGTTTTCTCTGCATCCCTCGTGTCCCCGGGTCCCCTCGGTGTCCCCTCCGTCCCTGGTGTCCCCTGTGTCCCCGCTGCCCCGGTGTCCCCGTGTGCCGCGGCAGTGGCGCTGAGGCCGGGTGCCGCAGACTTCGGGCTGTTCCTGGACGCGGAGCTGTGCGGGCTGGCGCGGGGCCCGGCCGCGGTGGACACGGCGCAGCACCGGGCGGTGCTGGCACTGGACGAGGCCGGCGTGGAGGCGGCGGCGGCCATGGCCACCTCGGTGGCGCGCTCGGCCTTGGTGCTGGAGGCCCTGCGCCCCTTCCTCTTCGTCCTCTGGCACAACACCGGCGAGTTCCCCGTCTTCATGGGCCGTCTCAGCGATCCCCAGCCCTGACTCTGTCCCTCCTGTCCCTGTCCTCCCTCCTCCCATCCCTCCATCCTTCCCTCCCGCCTCCTCCTCTCCCTCCTCCCTCCATCCTTTCCTCCTCCTCTCTCTGCTTCCCTCCTTCCTTCTCTCCTTTACCGCTCCCTCCCTCCCTCCTCCTCTCTGCATCCCTTGTCCCTCCTTCCTCTCCTCTCCTCCCTCCCTGTTTCCTCCCTCTCTCCCTCCCATCTCCCTCCTTTTCCCTCCCATCTCCTCACCCTTCACACGCCCCAGCTCCCCAGGGCACCAGGGGGTGCCTGCTCCCCCCGTGCCTCAGTTTCCCCGCCAGCTCGGGGTCCCAATAAACGCATCAACCACCTCCCGCCTCCTGCATGTGAGGAGGGGAAGGCACAGGCTGGGGCCACCAGGGACCCGCACTCTGCACCAGGGTCAGCCAGGGGTGGTGGCAGCACAGGTGACAACCAGCACCTTCCTAAAAAAAAAAAAGCCTTTATTGCCCTAGAAAAGCCCCCCAACCCCCGCGGCTGGAGCCACCCAGGGGGTACCGGGGGGCACAGGGAAGCTGCCAAGGAGGGGGTCATCCAGCGCGCCCTCCACGTGCCCCCCAGTCCCAGCCGCGCCCCCGCGTCAGTCCCAGCCGTTCTCCTTCACCATGTGCGACATCTCGATGATGAACTTCCCCTCCTTGTACTTCTGGCTGCTCTCGAATGCCTGCTCCTGGGGGGGGACACAGTGTCAGCCCCCCCATGCAGCGCTGCCTTCCCCAGAGCTTGGGGGTGTCCGCAGCAAAGGTTTGGTGTGCCCAAGGGCAGGGATTGGGGTGCCAAGACATGCCCAGGGCAGGAGTTGGGGTGCCCAGGCAAGGGTTGGAGTGCCGGGGGATGCCCATGGATGGGGCTGGAATGCCCAGAGGGGTTGGGGCCCCCGGGCAGTGCCCGCAGCAGGTGGAGGGCACTCACGTATTTCCAGCCCAGGGTGGTCTTGCAGCTCTGGCAGAAGATGTCGGCCACCGAGTGCAGCCCCGTCAGCAGCAGCCGCTGCTCAGCCGGGCCGCACCCCACGTTCACCCTGCACCGAGAGTGGGGTGTCCCACAGGCTCGGCACGCCCAGCCCGGGGACCCCCGGGGCTCCCCCTCCCGACTGCCATCCCCGGTGCCCCCCAGTACTCACACGGAGTTGAACAGGTAGGCACGGCCGTGGCTGCCCTGGAAGGACTGTGGGGACACGGCGAGTGTCACTGGTGGGTCCCCCACGTCCCCCGGCACCCCTCCCTCCATGCCCTACTCCCATCCCACTGCACTGCCACCGTGCAGCACACCGCCCTGGGGACACCGCAGGGGGACACCTGCCAGCTCGGGGACACTGAGGGGGTGACGGTCACCTCCATGGGAGCGCCATACGGGTCACCTGCCACCCCCAGGACACCACGTCGCGGGGGAGGATGCTTCCTGCCTTGAGGCGATGCTGGCCACCGTGGGAACGTCCTCATCGCGGGACACCACAGCGGGAGCACTCACCCCCCTGGGGACACCACAGGGGGACACTTGGCGCGCCAGGGGCACCATGGGGAGAAACTCAACACTCTGGGGACACGGCGGAGGAACACACCCGTTGTCCCAGCCCGCCCTTGGGACAGAGCAAAGGAGACTCCCACTGTCCCAGCACGCGTGGGCCAGTCCCCACCCAGCCCGGGGGTGGCGGTGGCACCTTGGAGATGAGCTCCTCGTGGCGGGCCAGGTGCGCCCGGCAGTGGACGCAGCTGTAGGTGCGGTGGGAGCGCGGCAGGTAACTGCGGAAGGTGCGCGGGGGCAGGCGGGCGGCCGGGGGCAGGCGGCGGCGGGCCGGGGGCGGCATGGCCGGGGGCAGCGCCCCGGGGGGCACCGCGCAGCCCCCGCACAGCCGCTCGCAGGGGAAGCAGCGCAGCAGCGCGCCCAGAGCCGTCGTCCCGCCCGGCCGGGCTCGGGGGGCTCCGCCGGGGCCCCCCGGCAGAAGGAGGCCGAAAAGGGGGGCGGCCTGCGAAGGGGGAAGGGGAGCGGTGAGGGAAGACCCCCCTCCTCAGTGTCCCAAGTGTGGGCGCTCCACGTCCTGAGCCGGCTGAGACCGGGCGGTTCATCGCAGGAGTGACGGGCAGCGGGGACACCGGGAGAGCCGGAGGGACGGGAAGGGGGGGCCGAGAGACTGGGGGAGGCGGGGGGCGTCCCAAGCTGCGTCTGGGGTCACTTCCCGAAGCGTCTGGGAGTCCCCGGGGAGTGGGGGTCCCCGGGGAGATGATGGGGGGTCCTGAGGGGGAAAACTGCGGGTACCAAGCGGGCGGGAATAGGGAACCGGAGGAAGGATGACGGCAGTCCCGAGGGGGAGATGATGGGGGTCGTCACGGGGGGTTGATGAGGGTTCCAAGGTGCCACGGTGGGGTCCCAAGGGGGGTCCCAAGGGGGTCCCGGAAGGGATGACGGGGGTCCCCGGGAGGAGAGAGAGTGCTGGGGGGGATATTTGCGGTCGCAGTGAAGGAGGACAGGGGTATCGCCTGGGGGGGGGGGCAATGTCAAGAGCGCTGGGGGACACGACGCGGCTCCGTGGGGCTTTGGGGATCTCTGGGGGAAACGATGAGGGGGTACCGGGTTCCGTGTGTTCCCGGGGCCGCTCACCGCCCGCCGCTGCCGCCGCTGCCGCTGTCGCCGCTGTCCCCGGAGCGGGCGCGGGGGGGGCCCTGCGTGCCCGGGAGCCGCATCACGGCACCGTGACTCATCCCGCGGCCGTGACGTCACCGCCCGCCACCGCCGCCGTGACGTCACCGCCCGGCCCCCCGACGTCAGCCCGGCCGCCGGGGATGCGCTGCGGCCGCCGGGGCACCTCCGGTCCCTCATGTCCCCCCACGTCCCCCGTGGCCACTCCGGGCCCCGTGTCCCCGGTGAGCCCCCCGTGTCCCGCCATGTCCCCCCATGTCCCTCCATGTCCCCGTGTTCTGCCTTGTCCTCAGTGTCCCTCCGTGTGTCCCTGTCCCCCATTCCCCTCATGTCCCCCATGTCACCCCTGTGAGATGTAAACCAGGCGCGGGGGGCGGCGCGGGACTGCGTGTAGATGTCGTGCGAGCGTCATGCAAACGAGCCCGGGACTCATCCCGAGGGATCGGGGCGGGGGGAGAGGGGGAGCCCCACTGTAATGAAAGGAAAGCAGGAGGCGGGGCCGCGGGCGACATGCAAATTAGATGCAAACGAGCCGCAGGGACACGACAGGACACGCCCCCACGTGACGCAATTCCAACGTGACCAAGCCACTTCGCTCCGTCTCGCCGCTCTGACGTCACTTCCGTCGCGGCCGCGGCGGGCGGGGGGCACCGGGTCGGGGACCCCCGCGTCACCGCGATGGCGGACGATGGCGGCGAGGAGAAGAAGCAGGTGGCCAAGTTCGAGCTGGAGCGGGAGACGGAGCTGCGGTTCGAGGTGGAGGCGGCGCAGACGGTGCAGCTGGAGCTGCTGACCGGCATGGCCGAGGTGTTCGGCACCGAGCTCACCCGCAACAAGAAGTTCACGTTCGACGCGGGCGCCAAAGTGGCCGTGTTCACGTGGCACGGCTGCACCGTGCAGCTCAGCGGCCGCACCGAGGTGGCCTACGTGTCGCGGGACACGCCGATGCTGCTGTACCTGAACACGCACACGGCGCTGGAGCAGATGCGGCGCCAGGCCGAGCGGGAGGACGAACGCGGGCCCCGCGTCATGGTGGTGGGGCCCACCGACGTGGGCAAGACCACCGTGTGCCGCCTGCTGCTCAACTACGCCGTGCGCCTGGGCCGCCGGCCCACCTTCGTGGAGCTGGACGTGGGGCAGGGCTCGGTGTCCATCCCCGGCACCATGGGCGCGCTGTACATCGAGCGCCCGGCCGACGTGGAGGAGGGCTTCTCCCTGCAGGCCCCCCTTGTCTACCACTTCGGCTCCACCACGCCAGGCACCAACATCAAGCTCTACAACAAGGTGAGCGCGGGGAGCTCGCCCCGGCTTGGATCTGTGGCCCCGGAGTTCCCCAGGCTTCCCTCCCCACCGCGCGCCGCGGGGTCTCTGAATCCCCGGGGGGCTCCCGCTGCTGCCGTTTGGGGCCAGCACAACGCGTTTTAAAAACAACTGCAGCCTCGTGCACAGCCAGTCACCCCTTGCCAGCTATCGGATCAGGGCGGGAAGGGAGTGCAGGGGAGGACACGAGGCTGATTAAGGGAACTGGGAGAGGTGGGGCAGTTCAGGAAAGTTTGTGCACTGACCTCAGAGCAGCCTTTTCCATCCTGAGGGGCTACAGGGGAGCAGGAGAGGGATTCTTGTCAGGATCCGGAGTGATAGGATGGGGTGCAATGGGTTCACAGTTAGAGGAGAAATTTAGGCTGAATTTTGGGAAGAAACTCTTTTACTGTGAGGACAGTGAGGCCCTTCAGGGTTGCCTAGAGAGGCTGTGGATGCCCCATCCCTGGAAGTACCCAAGGCCAGGCTGGATGGGGGTTGGAGGAACCTGGGCTGGTGGAAGGAGTCCCTGGCAGAGGGAACTGGATGGGGTTTAAGGTCTGTTCCAACCCAGACCATTCCACAGTTCCACGATTTTGCCCAGAACCGAGGCCTTGAGGGTTCTGAAGGGGCTGGGGACGGCGTGTAGGGACACGGGTGCCCCTGTGTGACCCCTCCTCCCGCAGATCACCTCGTGCCTGGCCGACGTCTTCAACCAGCGCTGCGAGGTGAACCGGCGGGCATCGGTGAGCGGCTGCGTCATCAACACCTGCGGCTGGGTCAAGAGCTCGGGCTACCAGGCCCTGGTGCACGCCGCCTCCGCCTTCGAGGTGGACGTGGTGGTGGTGCTGGACCAGGAGCGCCTCTACAACGAGCTCAAGCGGGACCTGCCCCACTTTGTGCGCACCGTGCTGCTGCCCAAGTCCGGCGGCGTGGTGGAGCGCTCCAAGGACTTCCGCCGGGAATGCCGGGACGAGCGCATCCGTGAGTATTTCTACGGCTTCCGCGGCTGCTTCTACCCCCACGCCTTCGACGTCAAGTTCTCCGACGTCAAGATCTACAAGGTGGGCGCGCCCACCATCCCGGACTCGTGCCTGCCACTGGGCATGTCCCAGGAGGACAACCAGCTGAAGCTGGTGCCGGTGACACCGGGGCGGGACATGGTGCACCACCTGCTGAGCGTCAGCACCGCCGACAGCCCCGACGACAACATCTCCGAGACCAGCGTGGCCGGCTTCATCGTGGTCACCGGCGTGGACCTGGAGCGCCAGGTCTTCACCGTGCTGTCCCCGGCGCCGCGCCCCCTCCCTAAGAACTTCCTGCTCATCATGGACATTCGCTTCATGGACCTCAAGTAGGGGAAGGGCGGGATGTGCCCCCCGCCTCCTCCTCTTCCTCTCCCTCCCCGTGCCCCCTCCTCGTTCCCCCAGCGCGGTGTGACGCTGGCGCAGCACCCGTCCTTTGGTTTTATACTTTTTGTACAGTTTGATATTAAATCTGGAAGCCTTTGCCGCTGGTGAGCGTCTGCTGAGGGTGGGGGGTCCCCGAGAGGAGCGGGGGTTGCCGGCCCCGGGCTCCCCCCGCGCCCGGCGTGTGCGGCGCCCGTTCCCGGCCGCCCTCCATTCGCCCCCCTCCGGCCCCCGCTGTGGTACGTCCCGCGCACGCGCCGAACCTCCGCCTGTGGCCCCGCCCTCCGCGGCGCGAGGGCGCCCGCCCGCCCCGCGGCCCCGCGCATGCGCGCCGCCGCTCCCGGGGCGGACCCGCGGGAGGCGGCCAATGGAGGCGCGCGGGGGGGCGCGGTGCGCACGCGCGCGCGTGACGTCCCGCCCGCAGCCGCCGCCGCCGCCGCCGTCCGAGCCCGGAGCCGCCGCCGCGCGCGGCCTCCTGCCGGTGAGTCACGTGGGCCGCGCCGCCCCGCCGGGACCCCGCCGGGACCCCGCCGCTCCGGCACCGCCGCCGCCTCCCCGGCCCGCCCGTCCCTCGCGCCCCTCGCCGGGGCCCGGCCGCGACCGCCCCCGCCCCGCCGCTGCCCCCGCCTCTCCCCCCCGCGCGCGGCTCGGGCCGTGCCCCGGTGTCCCCCCTGCCGCGCCGCGAACCCTCCTGCCCGGCGCCCCGGCGGGCGCCGACCCCTGCCCGGCGCGCCCCTCTGGCCGCGGCCCCGCTCCGCCGTTCCGCACGGCCGCCTGCCTGCCCGACGGTCGCGGTGCTTCCTCCTGCCCCGGCTTCCGTGCCCGCGGCGCCGCCGGCATCGGGACTTTCTCCCGCAGAGGCCGGGGGCTGCGGGAGCGGCGGTGCGGGGCTGGCGGGGAGCGGTGCCCCGCGGGCTGGGGCCGCCGCTGCGCACGGGCGCGGGGTGAGCGCGGCGGAGCGGGGAAAGCGCCCGGGGCCCGGGAGCGGCCGTGGCCGCCGCACGGAGCGCCGGGGGGGACCCGTGCGCTGTCCCGCAGCCGGCCTGTCCCCGGTGCCCCGGGAGCGCCGGCACCGCGCTGTTCCGTGGCACCGGGGTCCGGCCTGGCGTCTCCTCAGAATTCCCGGATTCCCAAAGAGCTGAGCTGTGCGGGTCCCCAGCCCCGGCGTTCCACCCCCGTCACCGTGCCGATTCGGGAGGGGATCGGGTGCCCTTGTGCTCCCCGTGCCTCGGGGAAGTGGTTCCCCCGGATCTGCCGGCTCCCGCCCCGGCGCAGAGCTGGATTCGGGCATTAGGGAAGCAGGATTCTCTGCGCTAGCGGCTGCTCGGGCTTTTTGGGGCGCGTAAAGTACGAGCAGAGCCCTACCTCGATCAAAGCCAGAGTTATCTTGGAGCGTCTTTCTGAGCTTAATCCAGTTACCACCGTCCCTCCGTCGGGCCCAGGTGCTGCTTTAGCAGGCGTTTATTCCCGAGGCCGGGAGCCCCATCTGGGACTGGAGAGGGTGGTGATAGTGTGGGTCCAAGGGGAGACCTTGAACTCCCCTGTGAGGGGCCGGTCTGGGGACATTCCCACCTGTCGCTGTGCCCGGTGTCCCCTAACACAGTGACAAGAGGCTGGCGCTGTCCTCGCTGGCTGTGGGGCCCGTTGGGACTTGGCCTCAATGGATGAGGCATTGTTCCTCCTGCTTTGCCCATAAAATGGGGCTAATCCCATGTGAACCAGCGGGATGGGCTGGGGAAGGAGGATGGGAGTGGTGTAAGACCCGGGCAGGAGATAAGCACAGAGTGATTCCAGCCTTCCGGCTGCCTGCAGTGGGATATTTCTCCACGCTCTGTGTTGATCCTTCTGTACATCCACGTGGGAGAAAGGCAGGTGTGTGGGATGTACCTGGAGCCGAGGGGTGGCCAAACACACCTTGCTGTGCATCCTCCTTTGGAATTAAGAGCGGGGAAGTGTCCCCAGACTGCCCTGTTGGGGCAGGTGCTCCTGTTTGGTCACAGGGCAGTGACCAGTGGGGATCTCACGCTGGCATTGCTCTGGCCACAGCGCCGCCAGGTTTGGGAAAATTTGCACTTTCTCTGATGGATTTTGGAGCGTGAAGTGTTTGCTGGTTGTGCAAGGAGAGGGTGAGCAGAGGGAGCTGCAGAGGGAGGAGGGAATTCCTTGTTCCATGGATGCCCCTCTCTCACAGTGCCAGGCAGCGAGCTCTGGAATGGCTCTATGGAACTCCGGGATGCAGGTGATCAAAACAAAGTGGGAACAGGTAAAGCACATCCCGTCTCCGTGCAGCCCGGGATCTGCCCTGCCTGGGAGTTGCCTCACATGGAAGGAATTGTTTGTGTGTTTGCCCTGCGCCATGGGAACTCGGCTGGATCGGGGCAGGTCGGGAGCTGCGGGTCCCGCCGAGTGACGCAGGTTTGGGAGCCGGTAACCGGGAGGGAACTCTGTCCTGCCTGTGCCGTGGATCCCGGGGGTGGCAGGAGCCGCGTGGTTGATGCCGAGGTGCGTTTCCTCCTTCCTGGGCAGGAGCAGAGTGAGGAGCTGAAGTGAAGGAGGAGGGAATGTCGGGAAATGGAGACACATGTGCCCATCCCAGTAGAGGTGGCTTGTCCCTTCTTGGCTCCAGAAGGGACAAGCCATGGAGCACCTGTGGAAGGGCTGGAGAGGGGCTGAAGCCGGTGAGCAGAGTGGAGTGGGAAGCAGGGAAGGAGGAGCACAGGGCTGGGGAGGGAGTAAAAGGAGGAAATCAGTGAGGCTTTACAGGGCCTTGACCTGGGAAAAGGAGACACAGGCTCAAAGAAATGGAAGGTGGCAGCAGTCGTGCTTGCACATATCCCGAGGGAGGGAATTTGGAATTAAAAGATATCCCCAGAAATGGAGATGAAGGAAACAGGAGCAGCTCCCCTGTATGAGTAGAGGGAAACCCTGGAGAGTGGAGATTACTGCTCCAGAGGTGGCTGAGCTGAGCAGAACTGGGAAAGTGCTCCGAAAAGGAGGTGCTGGGATGGGAAAACCAGGTGGAATTTCTGAGGGAGCGGGAAGGGGGAGTGAGCAGTGACACAGGCGCTGGAGGAGGAAGGAGCAGGGCAGGTCTGGAGGAGCAGCGGGAGAGGAGGAGTTGCTGGGCTGGAATTGGCAGAGGGAAAGGAACGGGAGGCAAGAGCAGAGCCCACGTAGGCCACAGGTAAGCACGACGAGTTGGGGACTCTTTGGAGCAGGGAAGTCTGTGAGTGGCCTTTGTGGATAGGGACAAAGTGGCCAGAGAGACAGAGGATTTGGGCAAAGGTGGAGGGAAAGGAGAGGTCGATTGACCAGAGGTAGGCAGGTTGTAGGGTTGGGAAAGGGGTTGGCTGGGAAAGAATATGTGTGTTTGGGAGAATTGGGGCCTAAATTAGTGTAATCTGTGGGAATTTGGGGTGGATTTTCCTTGTGTTTTTCCTGGACCCCTTAAGGATGGCAGAGCCGAGATCCCGGCACACTGTGCTGCACTTTGACAGCTTCTGCCCGGGTCTCTGCAGCAGGGCTGGGGAATCCTGCGGGATCTCAGCACGCCAGAGGCATTCCCGGGAGCAGTGCGGTGGCTCTGGGAGCCGGGATGGGCTCGGCAGCCTCCTGTTTGATGACTTGTGGAGTTATTCTGGGCACAGGCGGCTGGAGCGGGGATGCATTTGCATCACTTCTCGCTGGGATGTCACTAATGACAGCACTGGGGCTCTCCCCCGCTCATGGGCCTGTCCCATGGGTACCTGATTCCACGGGGAGCTGGCTCCGGCACGCACAGCTCCGCAGGGATCACCCTGTGCAAGGGCTGGAGCGCCTGGATCTCTGGCTGGAAGGGCTGTGGGCAGAGCAGGGCCACGAGATGCGTGCCCATGGCGCCCTGCGAGGGCAGGGTGGGGATCTCCGGAGGAGGAATTATCAGGGAACAGCTCCTTCTGCCTGGCAGCGTCTGTTTGAACCCGAGGTGTGGCCGTGCCTCCATGGCGCAGCGTTCAAAGGGCTGGGTGCTCTGGGAGCAGATTGCTCCTGCTAAAGCAATCAGCCGTGATGTCAGGCCTGGACTTCCGATAGCCCATCCCTGGAATTGCCGTTGGGCTCGGCTCTGTGGGGTGTTGGGCTCTTCCCCAACAGGCAGAGCGGGGCTGGGAAACTGCTGCTCTCCAGGGAACTCTGTCCCTGCTACGGAAAACAGCTTTCCCTGGGGTTACTCTTCAATTTGCTCCGCTCAGGAGCTGCTGCCAGGTGAAACCTGCACGTTCCCAGCCGGGCAGAGCGTTGGCCCCACGTTTCCTCTCGCTCCCAAAGGCAGGGGAGCCTTGGAGTGGGAAGTTCGGTCCTGCAGAGGCCAGAGCGGCGGGAGCGGTTCCCGGGTGAGTCAGGCGGGGTGGCTGACGCCGTCAGCCGGGGCTGAGCCCACTCGGTGGTAACACGTCCTTGTCATTAGACCTGCCTTTAATTGGGTGCCCAACCTTCACCCGCGTTTAGTCAGCGCTAGAGAGCTCCCTGCCCACCCCGAAGGAGAAATTGGGGAGGCAGAGAAAGCTGAAGGGAGAAAGGAGTGAGCTGGAAAGGGAGAAAGGAGTGAGCTGCAAAGCTTCACTTGGACCTGCAGCGCCATGGAGGCAGCAAAGGGAGGGTCGGTGACAGACGGTGACAAGGTGAGGAGTGGTGGCTGTAGCCGCAGGAACTGGTGGGACATGATGAATGATGGGCTTGTGGCTGCTTGGGGCAGGTCAGGGCTGTGGGTAGGGACACCTTCCACTATCCCAGGTTGCTCCAAGCCCCATCCAGCCTGGCCTTGGACACTTCCAGGGATGTGGAAGCTCCTCTGGACAACCTGTGCCAGGGCCTCACCACCCTTACAGGGAAAAATTTCATCCCAGTATCCCGTCCAACCCTGAGCTCTGTCATGTCAAGTCCACTCATCCTTGTCCTGGCGCTGCAGTTCCTGATGAATCCAGGGCTGCAAAGGCCACCTCCGATCATGGGACTGGTGTTTTCCATAGGCCTCTCCTGTCTCCTACCCTCCAGGGAAGGGGGTGAGATTCCTGGATGTTTTTTCCTCCTGTGGTCTCCACCCTTAAGTCCTGGAGCCTCTGCTCAGCCCCGGCCCCTCAGGCAGCCAGCACTCCCTGGTGCTGGGATTTGAGCCGGAGCTGCAGGAAGGAGTTCAAGGTGTCCCTCCAGTCCTTCCAGGGCTCGGGGTGGGTTTCTCAGTGGTAGAAGGGGCGGCTTGGAGTTCCTGCAGCAGCCAATGCCCCTGGGCTGGGACAGGAGACGCCGTGGCCAGGCTGCTGTGGCTAATGACAGCCGTCTCCATCCCTTCTCCCGCCATGCTAATTTCTGTTGTTGTTTTTTTCCAGGTGAGCTGTGGCACACCAGACCTCGAGTTTTAATGGTTTTATGTAGTTTTTCTTGAAAAAGGCGGATGGATGGATGAATGAAGAAAGATTTTAATGAAGGAAGAGGGAGGAAACAATGGAGCTGCTTGGAACAAACTGAGGTTTCCCCTGACACCACCTGGGCCATGGGTGAGACAGAGCTGCTCAGCACCACTTCCACCCTTTGGTGTCTGCTGGGGTTGTAAAGGCTCTCCCTGAACACCCCTTTCCCGTTCAGCTGCTGGGAAATGGTTGCTGCA
This sequence comes from Chamaea fasciata, assembly GCF_029207755.1. NCBI lineage: Eukaryota > Metazoa > Chordata > Aves > Passeriformes > Sylviidae > Chamaea > Chamaea fasciata. The sequence continues at coordinate 951,961 of NW_027094092.1, read as the reverse complement.
GAGAAGATTTAATGAAATTCCTGTCGCTCCCCAACCGCCAAGTGGATACTGAGCCCATGGAAGGGCCTGGGGGGTCAGGAGAAAGGAGCAAGTAGGAAAACCCACAATCCGCCAGACCTTCCCCTCCGCCCCCCTCGAAAGAAAGGATTTACAGCTCAACCTTGCACCAGCTGTTCCTCGGCTTTAACAGACAAGAGAGAAATAAATAAAATTAAACGGCCACCGCCAGCCAGCCCCAGATCCCGGTGAAATCAGGGAGAGTGTTTCCGTGACCCCTCCAGCGAGAGGAGGAGGAGGAGGAGGCACGGCAGCTCCGTGAGGAAGCTGGGATTGCTTGGAGACCACCCCCTCCTCCCGTGCAGCACCGGGGGCCGTGGCACAGCAGAGGCGGATTAAAAAGGAGCAGTGGCTTCCCTGAGGCTCCCAGAGTGGCTTTTTTGCAAGGAGTTTGCTGATCCTGTGCTCTTCTCGTGGTGCTGGCCGGGTGGGAAGCGCCCTGCCTGAGCTTGGGGAATTCCTTCCCTCCAGAGCCTGCCTTTAGGAGCCCTGCTCCCTGTGGGCTGCTGCCTGGACTGAGGCTTGGAAGGGCTCTCAGCATTCCTGCTCCAACGGTTGTCCTAAACCCAAATCCCCTTCTCTGTTGTGAGTTTTTAATGTTTTTAACCCTCCTTCCCTACGCCTGTGAGCTCTCACGGGGCAGAGTTTAGAGTGGGCTCCTCTCCTGGGCCTCCTGCTCCAGACCCTTCTCCGGACTCTCCGCCCCGGTCGGAACTTGCCCCAGGAGCAGGCGCGGGGGCAGGGTAGGGGTCAGGCCCTGTCCCCCTCCCCTTCTCATCCTGCTCTGAGTCCCCTGGGGCCTGGGCTATGCTGCGGGGCGGACCCCCCACCACAGCTCCAACATGCCAGCAGCCTCTGGAAAGAGATTCAAACCCAGCAAGTACGTCCCGGTCTCCGCCGCTGCCATCTTCCTAGTGGGAGCCACCACCCTCTTCTTCGCCTTCACGTGAGTCCCAGCTGCTCGGCCTGAGCGGGGTGGGCCGGCCAGGACGGGGGAGAGGAGCTGGGATTTCCTCCCAGAGGGAAGGGGGATATTGTGCTCCGGGTGCCGCAGCCACAGCGGGAGCCATTTCACTCCATGAGTTTTCCCAGGGGAAGCTGCGTGCTGGCGGTCCTGGGGAGGCACTGCTCAGCTCCAGGTCAGCTGGGTTGGGAACCGGTTTGCGACCTGTGGGTGGAAAACGCACGGATCACTTTCTCCTTTGGAGCCGGGCGAGGTGGATTGGTGGGCTGGGGCAAGGACACCGTGTTATTTTTAGTTTTGTAATCGATTCGTGAGCCACAAAGGAAAGTTCAGCGAGGAGAACTCTGACCCCTGTGCGGATCACTCACGGCGTTCTGTCCCCTGCCCTGGGGCAACAAGGGTTCCATGTCCCTGGAGAGGGCCCCAGGGAAATGGCCGGCAGGTCACTGGGGGACCCACTGGGCTGGGAGATGGTGCTGGGTGCTGGAGAGGCGTGGTGACATCCCTGGGCTGCTGCTCTTCCCTGCGTGGAGACACGTGCCTCAGTGACGTGCCCAGGGGGGTGACAGGCGGGGGAGCAGAACCTCGAGGTGCTGAGGGAGCCCGGCACACAGTGGCTCAGCCGGGCTGGCACCGTGGCTACCAAATCCTGCAGGGCATCCCCGGGGTCTCAGCGGGGCTGTGTCTGGGGTCCTGGCAGGGTGTAGGAAGATCGTGCACCCTCTGCTTCGGGGAGCCTCTCCCGCTCCTTGGAGTTCTCCTGCTGGGGCCACAGGAATCGGCTGAAGCTGCGGGAGGCCAAAGGGACAGGTGCCGTGGCTGCTACCACTCCCTGGGAAGGGGCGTTGGTGGTGGGAAGGTCACCGTGGCTTTGGCAGCCGCTGGGCAGGGACAGGGGAACTTGACGACCGGCGAGGGGAGCAGGGTTGCTTCGCCCTGTCCAGTCCCGGTGCAGCTGTCAGTGTCACTCGGCAGCGTGTGGCCGTCCCCCGCTGGGACACCGAGCCATCCCCAGGCTCGGGGCTTGGCTGCTCCAGGCTGCCAAGATGCCTGTGGAAGTCGCCGACTGTCGCTCCTGTGCCAGGGGCACGAAGGAGACGCAGAGGGAGCAGGCGGTGCCCTCCAGGCTGGCTGTGCCACCCCGTGTGTGACCTCAGGGGACAGGCTGGCTCTGTTTCGGCACGGTGGCTGCCGGACAGCTGGACCCCAAGCCCATCCCAGCCACGGGTGCGGGCAGTGTCGGGAGCAGCCGCTTATCAGCGGGCGGTGAGAGGCAGTGCCGGAGCCGGCGCCGTGGAGCAGGTTTGGCCGGGGCAGGAACACCTGGGCAGGTCGCTGTAATTGCAGGTCAGCGATGTTGTTTATCCTACTTCAGAACATCCCATTAAACCCCGGGCACAGCGCTGGCACGGGGCTTGGCCGGGAGGGAGCTGCGCTGCTCCCGGCGGGATGGGTTATGGGTCCCTTGGGACAGCGTCCGCCCGCTGCTGGAGCAGGTTGGAAGGGACGTGGGGTTTGAGGTTTGCCTCCTGCATGATCCTGGGGGCCGCCGTGCCCCTTCCCCACCTGGCTGCTGGCCCCCTTCCCACTGTCGGCATCCAACCTTTGGGATGTCAGCTCGTCCTTTGGGAAGAGCAATGGAAGCTGCGAGGGCGGGCTCTGGGAGGCCTCCCCCGAGCAGGGGGCAGCCAAGGGTTGGCACGGCTCTTAAGGCTCCAGTTGTGTTGCTTCCAGCCTATCCACTGGACGCTTTTTGGTCCATCCAGGATTTGTATCTCTGGGCCAAGAACTCTCTTTAATTGATTAATTTAATTAGGAGCTGCTGCTGAGCCCGTGGCTGTGGAAATGAGGCCGCTTGCACTGGAGGGAGGGCCAGCAGGAGAGGGGATGTTCCTGCCTCCCCCTGGGATCAGTGGGGGTCCCAGGCTTGCTGGTGCTGATTTAGGATGGAGATTCCCCTTTGGGGTCCATTTGTCCGTTCTGCGTCTCCCGACTGGCTGGTCCCAGCTCCTGGTGGAGTTTGCTCTCAGGTTCCCTGTCCCCTCCCTGGGGCTGGCAGTGCCACTGGGACACAGTGTCATGCCTGCTCCCAGTCAGATCCAAACTTGTGTGAGGGTCAGAGCGAGCACGGGATTGTGTTTGTGCCAAGGCCTTTGGAGAGCTGGAAAGCCCGTGGGTCAGAGCCCCGGGAAAGAGGCAGGGAGGGAAGGCTGTGCCTGGGAGAGTGCGGGAGATGAGGGGCTGGGGAGGGGATACCAGCAGGGAAGGACAGGCTTCTCCGGGCACGACTGGTAGCAAAAAGCCCGTCTTGCGTCCCGGCGTGACTCATGGTGCCCGAGGTTCCCCAGGGCCTCTCATGTGCTGCCAGGGACAAGTGCCGACAGCTCCTCTGGCCGTGAGCGTGTTGCATCCCGATCCCGGGGGAAAACCCGATGGGTGCTGCGGGACCTGCGTGGCCAGCTGTGGTGGTGAGGAGCCTCCCTCCTGCTCCTGCTCCTCCTGCCCTGGGTGCCCCGGGGTCGAGGCAGGGCCCGCAGCCCTGCACTCACCGTTCAGGAGAGCAAAAGGCAGGAACACATCACTCTCCTGATAAGGAGGTTCCCTGGGGGATGGGCAGCACCTTTGCTCCCTGCGGAGGAGCCTGATCCCTCCCGCAGGGAGGGGATGGTCCCAGGAGGTGACTCCCTGGCTTTGGGGTCGCCAGCACGGTGCCCACTGGGTGGTCTGGCTGCGTGGGGATTCCCACCTCCCTCCCTCCCTCCCTCCCACTGCACAGGGGTCCCTGGGTGTGAGGCAGCCAGGAAGGCTCCCTGGAGTTCCCTAGGGAGGCTGTTGTGCTTGCCCTGGCCCGTGAATCCCATCCAGGGGGGTCTTGTCAGTGTGGCTGAGCCCCGGGGACCTCCTGGGCACTGTCCTGCCCCGGGAGCTCTGTGTCCCTCCAGGAAGGACTGGCTGCCAGGACAGCCCAGAGGTGTTCCCTTCTCCCGGTCCTTCCCTCTCTGCCTGCCCCAGAGCTTTCTGAGGCAGCTGGATCCTTCCCTGCCTCCCTGGGCTCTGTCTCTCAGCATCCAGGCTGTGTGCTTGGCTCAGCCCGCCTGTTGGCTGTTCCCTGTGTGGGATGGCTGCCCGGGCACGGGTCTTCCTGGCTCCCCTCCATCTCTTTCAAACAAAGGTTTGGGCTGGGATTTCCTTTCCTGGAAAGAGGAGCTCCTTCTGCAGGGTTTCTGGAAGGGCATTTCCTACTTTTAGGGCTCCTCTGAGCCCCCTGGCCTTCTCTGTCCAGCAAAAAGCAAAGCCAGGGAGGCTTCTCTCAAGTGGAGCAGGAGTTCAGCTCAGGGACATGGGCTCCTTGGTTCTGGTGTGTCCTCACTCTCTACAACCCCCTGACAGGTGAGGTTGGCCTCTTCTCCCAAGGAGCAAGTGATGGGACAAGAGGCAGCGGCCTCAGGTGGTGCTAGGAGAGGTTTAGTTTGGATGTTAGGGAAAATTTCCTCATGGAAACGGTTGTTCAGCCCAGGGCAGTGGTGGAGTCACCAAAAAACATGTGGCTGTGGCACTTGGGGACATGGTTGAGTGGTGGCCCTGACGGTGCTGGGGAAGCAGTTGGAATCAGTGATCCTGGAGGGCTTCTCCAACCTAACAATTCTGTGATTCCATGACTCTGTGATTCTTCCCTTGCTCGGGCTGTGACCAGGTGCTGTCACGTAGGTCCTGTCCCTCCAGCACTGCCCTCCGAGGGTTTTGGGGCACAGATTGGAGAGGACAACTCCTCTCCAGCCCGTCCCAGCTGCAGAGAATCCGCCTGGCTGGCTTCCAGTGGAGGCGGCAGGGCCGGCATGGCCGGTGCCGCTGGAGGAGCCGCTCCCCAGCCCGGGGCAGAGCTCCTCGGGGGGCTGGGCCGGGAGATGCCATCCCGGGAGATGCCGGCCTGATAGGGAGCAGGGAGGCAGCGCCCAGGGGTGCCCAGCAGGGTGGCTCCTGAGGAACGATGGGGGGAAGAGGCTTTGGGGAAGGTGGTTTGTAGGAGAAGCCTGGTGTGGTGTGTGAGGCCTGGAGGGGCCAGAGAGGAGGATGAGGAGGAAGAAGAAGAGGAGCGTGCTGGGTGGCTTGGCCATGCTGTGCTCCTTGCCATGGATGTCCTGCAACCAAAAGTCTGCCCTCCTGCTCTCATCCCTGCGCCTGCACGGGGACAGCCTCAGCCTTGGCCCGTGAGAGCAGGTCCCACTGATGATTCCCACCGTCCCTGGGGCACGGAGCGGTGCCCGCTGCTGGGAGTGCCCTGCCTGCCTCACCCTCTGTGCTGCCAGGTGTGTGCTGGAAGGGTGTGCCCGCTTCTCCTGCCCGCGGCCGTCCCCCCGGGCACAGCTGCTGCTCCTCACCCGGGGGTGCCCCCCTGCCCTCCTCAGGGCCCTGAACTGGGACACAGCCCTGCACCAAGGGCTCGTTCCCAGCTGGAGCCTTGCCATGGCTCCCAGGACTGCCTCACCCAGCGATGGGACCCGTCCCCGTGGGTGGTGGTGGAGGAGGGGACAGGGCCAGCGCCTGCCCCTTCACCCCAGCCTGTGGGGATTACGGCGCTGGCACCATATGTCACCCTGCCCGCCCAGCCCCGCGCTGCTCCGGCCACCTAAATCCATCGGCACTTAGCCCGGTGGGGGGAAGAGAGGGACAGATGCTGCCCTAGATCTGCGGGATTAAATCCCAGCAGCAAAGCAGATTAGGGAATTACGCTGGCGCCTGCAAGGGGGAAGCCCGCTGTCCCGAGCCCTCCCGCTGGGGCAGGAGGGAGCAGGGTGATTCCCTCACTGTGCTCCCATGGGCCTCTTGGAGGAGCTGGGTGCTGGCCAGGGTCCCCATGTCCTGCTGGAGCTGTTTCTGGGATGTGAGCAGCACGAGTGGCTCCGGAAGCGCCGGAGCTGGTGCTGGTTTCATGTCCCCTCACAGGGTCCTCCCTGCCCCCGAGCAGCTCTTGGGGCAGAGGGAGGACAACATCCAGGTGCCCTCTGGCAGGTCCCCTGGGTGCCCCCCGTGTCATTTCCCAGCATCACTGCTCTGTGGGACCCTCCAGTGGGGTCCTCCCAAAGGGGAATTCTGCTCCCTGATGGATGCCTGGAGCACATCCTACTGTGGCCCCCAGGTGCTCCCCAGGCCAGGGTCAGGATGTGCTGTAGAAGTGGCTCCAGTTTGGGTGGGGGATGCCCTGCTGGGAGCCCCCAGGACAGTGGGAGGTGGCGGGAGTGACACAAGTGAGGGTCCGAGGGTCTCACGGCTGCCGTGCCCGCAGGTGCCCGGGGCTCAGTCTCTACGTGTCCCCAGTCATCCCCGCCTACAATGCCGTCGTCTTCCTCTTCGTGCTGGCCAACTTCAGCATGGCCACCTTCATGGACCCGGGCATATTCCCACGAGGTGAGTCTGGCTCCGGCCGGGAAGAGCGGCCTCCTTGCAACCCTTCCTTGGAGGTAAAGGGCATTTCTGGGTTCCAAAAGGCTGGTGAGGAGCCTTCCTCGCCCTGCCCGGTGGGATCAGGCAGTGACAAGCGCTCCAGGGATGGCAGCTCTGGGTTCAGCACCCCGTGTTGGGTCCCTGGGGCTCAGGCAGTGTCAGGATTCCGGGAGATTTCTGGGAGAGCAGCCCCCGGCCTGTGTTTGGGGTCCCTGGCTGTCCCTGTGCCAGGTGACAGGAAGGCGATGCCGGGAGCCTTCGGCTTGGGCGGGCAGGGGCTGGCTGGGCCCTGACGCCACGCCGGGGTGTCCCTGTCAGCTGAGGAGGACGAGGACAAGGAGGACGATTTCCGGGCCCCGCTGTACAAGACGGTGGAGATCAAGGGCATCCAGGTGCGCATGAAGTGGTGCGCGACCTGCCGCTTCTACCGCCCGCCCCGCTGCTCCCACTGCAGCGTCTGCGACAACTGCGTGGAGGTGAGGAGCTGCCGGGGCCTCCACCAGCCCCCCCGCCCGGGGCAGGGAGCCCCCCGAGCACCCCCTCACCGTGCCCCCTCCCCGGCAGGAGTTCGACCACCACTGCCCCTGGGTCAACAACTGCATCGGGCGGCGCAACTACCGCTACTTCTTCCTCTTCCTGCTGTCGCTCACCACGCACATCATGGGCGTCTTCGGCTTCGGGCTGCTCTACGTCCTGTACCAGGTGGAGGAGCTCTCCGGCGTCCGCATGGCCGTCACGTATCCTCCTGGGCGGTGGGAGTCGTGGGCACGGGGTGGTGGGGTCTGGGGGCGGCGTGCTGCTGAGCGGGGCTGTGGCTGCTCCTTAGCTGGCTGTGGCAGGATGGTGGTGATGTGCGTGGCTGGGCTCTTCTTCATTCCCGTCGCTGGCCTGACGGGCTTCCACGTGGTGCTCGTGGCCAGAGGCCGCACTACCAACGAGCAGGTATGTCTGGGGGTCTGTGGGGGGTCTGCCAGCCTGGCCAGGCCACCTACGGATACATTTTGGGATTTCCCAGGAGAGCGTGGGTGTGGATTATAGCTGGAGGAGGCCCCTGAGCTGGGGAGGTAGAGCACGGGGTGACTGAGGGGCAGCTGCATTGGTGGGGGTGCAGTCAGAGGACAGAGCTAGGTGGGCACTTCGGGGGTCCAGGAGGTGAAATTGAGGCAACAACCCTGCCCCCTCATGAGTAGCTGAAACGGGGACTAGGAAAAGGAGCAGGATCTCAGAGTATCTCCATCCTGGGTGCTTGTCCTGAGGGAGCTGGCATGGCTGGCTGTGACACTCCTTTGTCCCGCAGGTGACAGGCAAGTTCCGCGGGGGGGTCAACCCCTTCACCAATGGTTGCTGTAAGAATGTCAGCCGGGTCCTGTGCAGCTCCCCGGCCCCCAGGTGAGCCTGGCCTCTGCATCCCTGGAAAAGCTGCTCCATCCTGGGCTCCAGGCCGTGACGTCCCTCCCACCCCTCCCCAGGTACCTCGGTCGCCCGAAGGCCGAGCAGACAGTGCTGGTGAGACCCCCATTCCTGCGGCCCGAGGTGTCGGACGGTCAGATCACCGTCAAGATCATGGACAATGGTATCCAGACAGAGCTGAAAAGGACGAAGGTGAGGAAGGTGGGGACCAGCGCTGTCTGCGCTGGGGCCCTCCACGGAGCCCAGGGGTGCAAGCCTGCATCCGTGAGTAGAGAACCGAGTGAGCCTGGTCACGTTCCCTGTCCCCCTCCGTGTCGTCTTGTTCTATGTCCCTGTGGGATGGGAACTGGCCCCCTCCCATGTGGCAGTGACCACATGAGGCTTTGTCCCCTCCATTGCCCTTACTGGTCCCATCCTTCCCCAAGCAGCACCCTCTGGAGGTTCCCCCTCCTTGGCACTTCCAGCACCCACCTGGGGCACGCGCTGCCCCCCGTTCTGTCGGATGGCCCGGGAGACAGCGGGAGCCCCCAGCACCGCTGTCCGTGCCCTGCCAGCCCGGGGGGGCTGAGGCTGAGGCCCCTCCTGACCCCGCCTGCGCTTTGTCTCTGCAGTCCAAGGGGAGCCTGGAGGTGACGGAGAGCCAGTCTGCTGACGCCGAGCCGCCACCCCCACCTAAGCCCGACCTCAGCCGCTACACGGGCCTGAGGACACACTTAACCCTGGCCACCACTGAGGGTAAGGAGGGCACCAGGGCCCTGGCAGCCGCTGGGAGGGGAGCCCAGGGCTGCACCAGGCAGGCCAGGAGCCAGGGCCGTAGGGCAGACCTGGAGCACATCAGCATTCCTGGGCCAGTGTATGTGGCCCCTTGGACTTGGAGAAGCCTGCGGGATGCTCACAGTCGGCTCTGCTCTGCCGGAGGCCAAGCCAGCATGGCGCTGTCCGGAGCCCCCGGGAGCTGTGCCCTGCAGCCGCCGCGCTGCCAGGACGGAGGAGGCGAAGTGGTGGCGGGCACAGAGCGTCTGTGGCCGGCTCCGCGTGGGCCTGGCCTGAGGTGGGATGTGATGGGCAGAGCCTGTGGCAGCTGCTTTCTGCAGCAGCTGGAGACCCCGCAGCTCTCCCGGCCCTGCCTGGGCGCTGCTGCCCGGCCCTGCTGCCCGCTGAGGGCTGTGGTGTGTGTGTGTGTGTCCCACTGAGCGCCCTGACACCCCCGTGCCGTGCACCCCCAGGTGTCACCCAGCCGGGGCTGCCACAGGGGCAGGGAAGTGCCAGCCCCACACGTGTGGCTGTGGGGACAAACCCTTCCTCCCGGTCTGTCTCTCCCACCCCGGTGCACCTCCCCATCCCTCCCCGCTGGTCCATCCGCCCCAGGCTCCAAGTCGGTTCTCGGGCAGGGAGGGCGGGGCTCGGCACATTCCTTGCTTGCAGCCGCCCTGAGCGTGCCCCTCTCTCCTGGTGCAGACAGCAGCTTGCTAGGCAAGGACAGCCCCCCGACTCCCACCATGTACAAGTACCGGCCCGGTTACAGCAGCAGCAGCAGCTCGGCGGCCCTGCCCCATTCCACCAGCGCCAAGGTGAGCCCGGAGCAGGGGACCAGCCCCGAGGGGACGCCGCCCTATTCCTGCTGTGGGAGGGGTTTAGGGTGTGCATTGGGGAGCTCTGCAGGGGCTCCGTGGTCATTCTGTGGGTAACTGCTGCCCCTCTGTCCCTCAGCTGAGCCGAGTGAACAGCCTGAAGGAGCCCAACTCCATCTGTGACAGCGGCCACAAGCCCAGCTACCGCTCGGAGCCGAGCCTGGAACCCGAGAGCTTCCGCTCGCCCACCTTTGGCAAGAGCTTCCACTTCGACCCTCTCTCCAGCGGCTCCCGCTCCTCCAGCCTCAAGTCGGCGCAGGGCACGGGCTTCGAGACGGGCCACCTGCAGTCCATCCGCTCGGAGGGCACCACCTCCACCTCCTACAAGAGCCTGGTGAACCAGACGCGCAACGGCAGCCTCTCGTACGACAGCCTGCTCACGCCCTCCGACAGCCCCGACTTCGAGTCGGTGCAGGCGGGCCCGGAGCCCGAGCCGCCGGTGGGCTACACCTCGCCCTTCCTGTCGGCCCGCATCGCCCAGCAGCGAGAGACCGACCTGCACGGCCGCTTCGCCAGCGCCGCCTCCCCCAAGCACGCGGCGCCGCGCGATCCCTCGCCCGTGCGCTATGACAATCTCTCCCGCCACATCGTGGCCTCCATCCAGGAGCGGGAGAAGCTGCTGCAGCAGCCGCCGGGCCCGGGCCGGGAGGAGGACGCGGGGCTGGCGGACTCGGGCATCCAGTCGACGCCGGGCTCCAGCAACGCCCCCCGCACCAGCTCCTCCTCGGACGATTCGAAGCGCTCGCCCCTGGGCAAGAACCCGCTCACCCGCCCGGCCCTGCCCCGCTTCGGCAAGCCCGAGCCCCCCCCGGCGCTGCGGGTGCGCTCGCTGGGCTCCCCCGACCAGCCCGCCGCCCCCCACCTGGGCAAATCCGTGTCTTACAGCAGCCAAAAAACAGCCTCTCAGGCCGGCGGCCCCGAGACTGAGGAGGTGGCCTTGCAGCCCTTACTGGCACCAAAGTGAGTCCTGTGATGGCACAGAGGCGTCTGTGGGGGGACCCCTGCCCAGCGTTCCTCCAAGCCCCTGGAGCGGCAGAACACCCCTCCCTGGGGAGAGATGCTAGGAAGAGGAAATCTTCCTGCTCCTCCCAGAACAGGACCGGTGTCCCCTCCCCCCCACACCTCCTCGGTCACCCCACGGGCCCCTCAAAATGTGGAGCGGGTGCTGGTGGTCCCTGGGGAGGACGGTGGCGATGCTGGGTGCCAGTGACTCGTCCCCTCTCCTGAGCCCATGTCTGTGCTTCCTTCCCGCAGGGACGAGGTGCAGATGAGAACAGCCTACAGCAAGTCCAACGGGCAGCCCAAGAGCCTGGGCTCGGCCCCGCCGGGCCCGGGGCCGGTGCCCCTCAGCAGCCCCACCCGCGGAGGTGTCAAGAAGGTCTCGGGCGTGGGGGGCACAACCTACGAGATCTCGGTATGAGGGGCAGAGCTGCCGCCCCCTCCCCTCCTCCCCGGCGGCCCGCAGAGCCCCGCCGCAGCCAGACGCTTGTGGACTCCCGGGAGAGCCGGGCGGGGCCCCCCCTCTGCTCCCCCCTCTGCCCCGCAGGCCACGGGGGCTGGCACACACCCGCGGGGGGCTCGGGGAGGGCTCGGGGCAGGGGGGGCCGCAGCCCCGGCACCGCCTCGGCTGCGCCAGCCACTTGTGGGCCTTGTGCAATCACCCGCTCGCCTGGCGTGGTAGGAACGGATTGTTTTTAAACCAGAATACTTTTTTTTATTATTATTATTATTATTGTTACGGATTCTATTTTTTTTCTCTTTCCGAGTTACCAGGTGTGTGTATATATAAATATCTATATATATAAATATAAATATTAAAAAAAAAAAAGAAGCAGAAATTATATATCTTACCCAGAGAGAGGAAGAAACTACCCTGCTCAGGGCCTGGGCCACCCCCCCTCACCTTGTCCCTGTCCCCAGAGGAGGGACGTAGGGCCGCCTCCTGCACCCATGGAAGGAGCAGTGGTAGGTGCTGGGTGTCACTGTTCCCTCCCTGAAGGGGGCCATGTACCCATCCTCAGACACTCCCCTCCCGGATCTGTGGTGTCTGCAGCCTCCAGCCCCCTTGGGGGGGCCCGGGGAGTAGGCAGGGTGGGGGCAGCACCCCCAGACCCCCAGCCCGAGCTGGCGCAGAGGCCCCAGCATCCCCCACCCGCAGTTTTGCTCTTTGTTCTCTTTCCCCAGGGGCTGTTGTCGGGGGGAGGGTGGGGGGGCTTGTTGGTTTTGTTGCCTTTTTTAAATTTCTGTTAACGATTCCGAGGAGGTTTCTCGCTGTCGCAGGGGTGTTTTTATTTCCGCTCGCTCGGGGAAGAGGCAGGTGCATCCCCGGAAAGCAATATTTTCTCATCACATGCCAAAAAAGCGCAGCCAAGGAGCCATGTGCTCCCCGTCCCCAAAGCCCTGCCGGCACTACCGGACTCTTTCTCTACAGCAATAGCTCCTGTGGCCCCGCACAGCCACGCCAGGGTTTTTTATTATTATCAGCCATTTTAAAAACGAGGAATAAAAGGATATTTAATGAGCCACCCCGGGGCCGTGCGTGTGCTTTGTTTGGCGTCCAGGGATGGAGCAGCCCCTCCAGGGCTCCTGATCCCTCAGGGTCTCGGCTTTCCCCCCGATCCCGAGGGAGAGAGAGAAGGGGTCTGGTAAGAGCTGAGCCTGGCCCAGTTTTGGGGAGGCACCGCCTTGAGACAATCTCTGCTCCCACAGAAGGTAAGGATTTGCCGGGCATGGGAAATGCGGCTCCAGGGAAGGTGTCGTAGGTGCTGGTGAGGTTTGGGATCCAAAGGAGGGCACCCCACGCGCTCCAGGGACACCTTGGTTTGGGCTCCTCCCTTACAGCCGAGGGTCGCAGCAGCCGTGGCCACCAGCCCCTCCTCAGAGCCGACTTTAAAAGGTGACTAAAAAAGAAGCTTTGATGCTCCTGGTTCTTCAGGTCCAAAAGCCCGAGGTCAGCACCCACAGAGTCCGTGCCCCTGGTCCTGGGGGGCTGCAGGGGTGTCCTCTTAGCCAGGGGGACAGGCCAGCCCCAGTGTCCCTGGGGTCAGCCAGGGCTGTTCCCACGGGCCGGGGGATCCCCAGGGCGTCACCGGCGTGGCCTCACCGTAAGCTGCTGCTGGCCTGGGAGCTGCCCACCCCCGGGTGCTCCGGGCTGTGCCGGTTCTGCAGAAGAAGGACAGACAGAACCTGTGAGAGCTGCTGGGCAGCAGCCTCTTGGGGATGGTCACCCACAGGGCCCCTCAGGGGTCCACGGGCTGGGCACTGGACCCCAGCCTTGCCACTCACCTTCTTTTTCTTCTTCTCTTTCTTCTTCCTCTTCCGCTCTGGATCCTCCTCTTTTTTCTTCTTTTTCTTCTTGTGGTCGGAGTCCGAGGGGGTTTCTGGAGAAGCAGAAGCGCCGGATGAGCCAATGCTCTGCCGGCCCTGAAGGGGAGGAGGGGGGCGGCTGCAGCAGCCCTTACCTGGGGGGACGGGGTCCTGCGTGCGGCTCTGTTTGTGCTTGTGCTTGTTCTTCTTCTTAGGCGGCTGGATGTGCATCAGCCGGCACTGCTCGGGCAGCTGCGGAGAAAAGGGGCTGGTCAGGCCGCGCCGGGCCCCTCCCACCCCCCCGGCTCCAGGCCCCGGGGCTCACCGGGCCGGCGTGCAGGCGGAAGCCGGTCAGCATGGCACCCGTGAGCGGCGTGAAGGAGCTGCCGCAGATGGGCGGCTTCTCGATGAGCGAGCGCAGGCTGCTGCTGTCGTGGGAGCCGGGCAGGTCGATCATGCCGGGCAGGTCGGGGAGGAAGTTACTGAGCTTCTCCTTGACCTTCTTCCCGCAGAACTTGTTGTAGGCGTGCTCCAGGTTATAGTGTGTGATCAGGTTGGTGCTGCCCGTCAGCTCTGTAGTGCCTGTGCGGCCGCGGGACGAGATGGGCAAGGGGAAACGCCCCTGCAACACCCCAGGTCCCTCTCCTCAGCCGCTCCTAGACTCCGGGACCCCCTGCACCCGGAGCATCGGGATCTCCAGGCCCTCTCCCCAGCCGTGCCCAGGCCCCGGGACCCCCCGCACCCCCCCAGCGCCGGGATCCCCGGCCCCGGGGACCACCCGCCGCCCACTTCCCCACCGGACCGCGCGTTGCGTGACACCGCCCCCGCAGCCTCATTGGCTCACGGAGCCGTCAGTTCCCCCCGCGGCCGCGTTTCGCCGCGCTGATTGGCCGAACCCGGCACCCCCCCGCCCAGCGGCCCGCCCCGCGGCCCGCCCGCACCTGGCAGCTCCCGCAGCAGGTAGAAAGGGCCGGCGGCGGCCTTGCGGGCCGCGTCCTCGCCCGGCGGCGGCGCGGCGGCCGAAGCGGCGGGCGGCGGTGCGGCTCCGGCGCCCGGCGCCTTGGCGGGCCCGAATCCGAGCGCGGCGGCGGCGGCGGGCGGCGGCTCGGCCGCGCCGAACAGCGCCGAGAAGTTCTCCATATTCCCGGCGTGCCCCGCGCGGGGCCGCCCCGCCCCGCCATTGGCCGAACACCGCCCCTGCCCCGCCCCTGCCCCCCGTTGCTAACGGCGACTCATCCCAGCCTACTGATTGGCCGCTTGTCTCCCTCCTCTCATTGGCCCGCGGGCGCAGGGGAGCGCCCGCCTCGCAGCTCGCCATTGGCCGGCGCGGGGAGGCCCCGCCTCTACGGCAGCGAGCGGGGCGGAGGGAAGATGGCGGTGGTGGCGCCGCTGCTGGCGCTGCTGTGGGGGCTGCCCGGGCTCTGCCGATGGCTCGCCCGGCCCTACTACCCGCTGTCCGCGCTGCTCGCCGCCGCCTTCCTGCTCGTGCGCAAGGTGCCGCCGCTCTGCCGTGGGCTGCCCTCGCAGCGGGAGGATGGCAACCCGTGTGACTTTGACTGGGTGAGGCGTCGCGGCCTGTCGCCGCACCCCCGGCCTGTCCGCGGGCCTGTCCCCGTATCCCTGGCCTCTTTCCCAGGCCTGTCCCCGCACCCCCGGACCTGGCCTGGCTCCCCTCCTGCTCACCCAGCACCCCGGCCCGGCTGAGGGAGGAGATGCCCGGTAGCCCCTGGCGTTGCTCTGCGGTGTCCCCCCTACAGCCGAGAGCCCCACCCAGGCACTGGTCAGGCCCATCGCCGCGGGGCAGCCCCTCTCCTCGCTGTTCTCCCCCGGGAGGGATGGGGGCTCTGGGCTCTGGCAGGGCTTTGGGGCCAGTAAGGCCTGGCATGGCCACAGGCCCCTATGCCGGCCAGGCCAGGCGTGGCTCCAAGGTGTCCTGGGCACTTCCAGCTCATGCTGTCCCTTCTCTGTGCCAGAGGGAGGTGGAGATCCTCATGTTCCTCAGTGCCATTGTCATGATGAAGAACCGACGCTCCAGTGAGTCAGGGGGACGTGGGGGGCTGGAGCTTCTTATGGGACCTCCTCCAAGGAGCTGAGTGGGGTGGCATCTGGAGGACCAGATCCAGCCCTCCCTGAAGTTGCCCCCAGCCTTCTGGGGGAATCTGGCCCCATCCCTTATTCCTGTCTCTGCATGGCAGTCACCGTGGAGCAGCACATCGGGAATATCTTCATGTTCAGCAAAGTGGCCAACGCCATCCTGTTCTTCCGCCTCGACATCCGCATGGGGCTGCTCTACCTCACGCTCTGCATAGGTGAGCCTGGATGTCTTCCTGCCCTAGATGCGCCTTGTCCTGCTTCCCCCTCCCTGTTCTAGCGTGGAGGAGCTCTGTCCCAGGCCCAGCCTGGCCCTCCTGGCACTGGGGGGCTCAGGGTGCTGTCATTGCAGTGTTCCTGATGACCTGCAAGCCACCCCTTTACATGGGCCCTGAATACATCAAGTACTTCAGTGACAAGACCATCGATGTGAGTATCTCCCCAGCCCTAGGGGTTTTGGGGGGCTCTGCCCACTCCCTCCTAATCCCATGCCCCTGTGGCAGGAGGAGCTGGAGAGGGACAAGCGGGTGACGTGGATTGTTGAGTTCTTTGCCAACTGGTCCAGTGAGTGCCAGTCTTTTGCTCCCATCTTCGCCGACCTCTCTCTCAAGTGAGTGGCACCCACTGGGATCTTGGTGGGTAACGGGGCCTGTGGTCCCCTGTGTCCCTCACTGCCATGTGTCCCCATCCTGCCCAGGTACAACTGCTCAGGACTCCAGTTTGGGAAGGTGGATGTTGGCCGGTACACAGATGTCAGCACCAGGTGTGGAGAACACAGCCTGAGCAAGCAGGGCCCACTCTGGGGCTGTCCCTGTGACCCCCCAGCCTCCTCGGGCTGCCCGAGGGTCACTGTTGGCTTGTCCTGACACAGGTACAAGGTCAGCACCTCGCCTCTCACCAAGCAGCTGCCCACCCTCATCCTCTTCCAGGGCGGGACAGAGATCATGCGGCGACCGCAGATCGACAAGAAGGGCCGGGCTGTGTCCTGGACCTTCTCCGAGGTGGGTGGGACCCTCCAGCCCTCAGTTCCCCCACCCACCCTGTGCCTGGGAAGAAGGGGGGAGCCCGTGGTCCCAGTGGTGCTGATGCTACCTCTTGGCCACAGGAGAATGTGATCCG
This sequence comes from Chamaea fasciata, assembly GCF_029207755.1. Taxonomy (NCBI): domain Eukaryota; kingdom Metazoa; phylum Chordata; class Aves; order Passeriformes; family Sylviidae; genus Chamaea; species Chamaea fasciata. Next base: position 935,941 of record NW_027094092.1, on the reverse strand, counting down.
GGAGTTCAACCTCAACGAGCTCTACCAGAAGGCCAAGAAGCAGTCGAAGCCGCGGGAGGAGGGGCCTGAGGAGCCCCCAGCCGCGCCAGCGGCTGCGCCTCAGGAGGAGACCAAGAAGGACAAGTAGAAGCTGCCCTGCACTGTCGCCCACCACTATGTCACCATCACCCTGGTGGCACCGGCCCCGCGGGCCCGCCCGGCCCTGCCCGGAGCCGCTCTCCGTAGGGACTTGTCCCGGCTGAGCCCCGGGAAAGCAGCGGTGCCCCCCGGCCCCGTGCGGGCAGGGCGGTAGGAGGGGCCGCGCCTCGGTTAACGCTCGCTCTCATCCATCGCTGACAATAAACGGTCCGTGCCGTGCCCGTGTCCCGTCTCCGTGTCCCGTGTCCGCGTCCCCGGTCCCGGACCGCGTATGGAGGCGGGGCTTGCTGGCGGGGGCGGGGCCGCTGCTTAACCCCCCGCGCTCTGATTGGCTGGGGCGGCGCGGGCGGAACCGGAGCCCGCAGGGAGGCTCCCGGTCCCGTCTCGGCTCCGCCCCTTCCGGCTCCGCCCCCTGGCGGTGCGCGCTCAGGGCACGTGGCCAGCGGCAGGTAAGAGGCGGCGCGGCCGCTCCCGACCCGCGTCTGTCCGTCCCCTCCCTTCCCCGGGGCCTCGCTTCCCTGCTCTCCCCAGCCACACACCTTGGCGGCATCCCTGGGGAGCCGCTTCCCGCCCTCCACAGCAGGATCCCAGCGGGGACCGTCATTTTCCCCAGTGGCGCATCACCGGGGACTGGCCCTTCCTGGCCCAGCAGTGTCCCCATAGGGACCCACCTTTCATTCCCCTGACAGCGGGGTACCCGAGATCCCTTCTCACCCCAGAGCGGCATTCCGGGAGCCCCTTTCTTGCTCCGACGTAGGCCGCACCGCCTCGGCGCTCCCAGGATGGCTCCCCGGGGGAGGAAGCGCGGAGCCCAGCAGCCGGCGGCGGCCGAGGCACCGGAGACAGCGGTAGCCCCGCAGAAGCGCGCCCGGGCCCAGGCTCAAGACCAGGGCAGCCCCGGGGGCATCGGCCCCCGTGTCGTCATCGAGCACTGGTGAGCAGCCGAGGTGTCGGGGGTGGCGTGAGATCTTTGGGTGCCCCCCGGGTCGCTGACCGCCGTGTCCCCGCAGCAAGAGCTGACGCGTGTTCGGGCGCAACGCGGCGGCGGTGAGCGAGGCCCTGCGCGGGGCCATGGCCCACCTCCCCGTGGACATCAACCCCCGGCCGCCGCGCAGGAACAGCTTCGAGGTGTCCCTGGTGAAGGAGGACGGCAGTAGTAAGTGCTGGGCTGGGGGGCGGCGGGGGCTCCCCGGCACGCCTGATCCTATAATCCCCCTTATCTCTGCAGCCGTGGAGCTGTGGAGCGGTATCGGGAAGGGGCCCCCCCGCAAGCTGAAGTTCCCCCAGCCGGAGACTGTAGTGGAAGCCCTGAAGAGCAGCTTGGCATAGAAGTGTTGGCCAGGTGAGTGGGGATGGGACTAGGATGGGACAGGGATGGGACCAACAGGGAGCAACTTCTCTCTCTCTACAGCCGAGCCAGGACCAGCGCAGGCGGCACGAGCGTCCATGAAGAGGCGAGACCAAGTGGGGGGCACCTGCCAGCCCCAGTCCCGTCCCTGATGCTGCAGCTCTGCCACTGCCAGACCCCTGGCTCCCTCCACACCCCATTGTTCCCCCTATCTCCAATAAAGTTTAGTACTCCACAGCACAGCTCCAGCCCTTTATTCGAAGGACACACAGCCCAAGGGGTACAGGCAGTGATGGGGGGAGAGGTAGAGCCAGCCCCCCCCTAGGTGAGGACATCTATCTCCTCTTCTGACTCAGATGAGGAACAGGGCCAGAGGCAGACTGTGCCAGGGGGCAGGAACAGCTCCCCTGTTCCCACATCCACCTCTTCCTCCTCGCCGTCACTTCCAGGGGTCTCTGGGGGTACTGCCTGCTGCCAGCCCTGCTGGGACACGGGGGACTCCCCACGCTGCTGCATCCCGTTTGCGCTGGCAGGCTGCCGGGATGGGGAGCACTCGCTCACCTGCTGCCGTGCATCCGCATCCTGGGGGGGCTGTGCTTCTGTCACCCCCACATCACCCAGCAGCACTGCCTGAGGCACGGGGCAGGGCTGCGCCTCCCGCACCACCTCCCAGCGCCCCCAGCTCTCCACCTTCCGCAGCCTCATCCGCCCGATGGGGCTGGGGTGTGTGTGCCCCAGAGAGTGTGGCTGCCTCTGGGGGGACACCGCAGAGCTGGCACAGGTGCCAGGGGTCAGAGCTGTGTCAGGTGCCGCCATGGTGGAGGCTTCCTGAGTGGACCGCAGGCAGGAGCGGTCGAGCTGCCGCTGGGGTCCCAGTCTCACCAGGCGTCCTCCCCAGAGCTGCAGCGACTCGAGCTCGGTGACACGGAGGCGGCGGGCGGCCGCCAGCACCTCGTGCACCTCCTCCTGCGTCACCTCCAGCTCGGCAGTGTAGAAGAAGCGCACCAGCTTGCGCAGCACCCCAATCTTCAGCCCCGTCAGCTCCAGCGCCACCCTGCAACCCTGGGGGGGCAGCTCCCGGCCCAGCTGCTCCATGAAGAAGGGGCTGCAGACGGAGAGAACGCTGCAGTGGGCCACCACTGCCTCGCCTGCAAAGCAACAGTGGCTGTCACTGCCCTGCAGCCCTTCCTGCTCACCCCAGTCCTTCCTAGGGGGTTGCAGAGACCCTGCCCGCAGCTCCCCAGGTGTGCTGGCCCCTCCCTCGGCAATGCTGCCTGCTCACCTTCAGCCCACAGGACCACATCACAGAAGACGTCGGCTCGCTGCTGCTGCTGGTGGAGGTGCTGGAAGGCCGTGCGCAGCAGGCGGGTGCTGCGGTACAGCAGCTGCGGGGTGGCTGCGGGAGAACCCATGGCCGTCCTGCAGGGACAGACAGCGACGTGCTGGGGACTCGGGGACCGCGCCTGCCTGCCCTCCTCGGCCTGTCCCACACGGTTTGGGGCTGGGATGTGGTGGGGCCGATGTCTGCAGAGCCCCGTGTGCCCGTGCCCCGCCGGGGAGCCCGCGCTGTCCCCGCATTGTCCCGGTGTCCGCCTGACCCCGCACCGACCCCGCCGCGCCGGCCTCAGCGCGTCCGCCAGGGGGCGCCCCAGCGGGAGCTGTGAGGCGGCCGCAGCCTGAGGCGCCCCCCGGCCCCCGCCGCCCGGCCCGGGCTCGCCGCGTACCTGCCGAGAGGGGCGCGGGCCGCCGCCGGAGCGCCCCGGGGGTGCGTCCCGAACCCGCGGAGCGGACGCGGGCAGCGGTGACCGAGATCGGGGCCCTGGCCGCCCTCGCCTCGCGGCCGCGGCCTTCACGTGGCGCGGCGGCCTGGCCCCGCCCATTGCCCCGTCCCCGCCAATCGCAGCCCGGCAGGGAACGGCGGCGCGGCGGGAACGGCCCGGCCCCGCCGGCATGGCGGGAAGAGCGCTGCGGGCGGCGCCGGGCGGCGCCGGGACCGGTGCTCGGCGCAGACCCGCCTGCTGGGCCCGACGCCTTCCCGCAGCCCTCCCCCGGCCGCGGTGCCCCTGCTCCGTCCAGGCGCTGGAGGCGCGGCTCGTGTTTCCTCGTGTGATGGCGGCTGCGCTGAGGGCAGCCCTGGTGCGGCCACCGCCTGTGGTGAGGTGCCCCTCATCCCTCCCTCATCCTCATCGGGCCACGGACACGACAGCCAGGCCGTGGTCGCTGCGGTGGTGGCACTGAGGAACGCGAGGTCGGTAATGGGGAAGGTGCTGCCTGGAGCTCCTGCAGTGTGGAGCAGCTCTGGGTTCCAGAGCTCAGAGCCCCACGACGCACCTTGGTTTGGATTTTCAGACTCCACTGTGCCCTTGCATGTGAGAAACAGCGATTTCGTGTCCCAGGCTTCTGAAGGGGAGGATTGATGGTACTTTGGAAGCCATCCTGCAAGCAAGTGATGCTGCCCACTTAGTTTGAAAGTATTTTGTCACTTTATAAAGCACCCATTGTACAAACATCTGCGTCAGTCACTCCACATACGCGAACAAAGATTATAATCCATCCCCATCGCCTGGAGACAGTGGCTGTTCCTACAAACAACCCAAGTGGGTGGAAATTTCAGGAGCTGCAGAAGGACAGGAGCCTGAATGTCGCCATAGAGTTTAACTCTACGAAGTCTTCAAATGTGGTCTTGCAGAGGGATTTTCATCTGGTTGGACATGTGAGAGTGGTTTGTCTTCTCTGTTTTTTTCTGTGTGCAAAATGGACACAAACCAAGGAAGAAAGTGGCTGGTGCTGGGCCTTTGAGGTCACTGGCAGTCTGTCACTGCCCCCGGGTGGCTTGGAGCCCAGCCTGGAATACTGAGGGATGCAGCAAAACAAGTAATTTCATATCAAAGTGCTATCATATGCTCATAAAAATAGAAGGAAAATAGAGATGTTTCCTCCCCCACCCCTTGCAGTCCTTTGGAATTACAATGATCAGAGCTGTCGCCTGGAAAGCCTGACCTCACTGGGAGCGCATGGATCCAGATGCCGTGGAGTGCCCTGTGACGGTGAGTGGGACCACAGTGGAACAGGGGGCAGCCACATTCCAGCGAGCAGCACTGGGATGCCAGGGTTTTAATGTTTCAGCACTAATCCCTGTCAGGCAAAGCCCCCACTCCACTGTACCCCCACAGCTGCGGTTCTGCTCCTCCCCCCACCCCCCAGTGGCCTTGTCTGCCCTTAAAATTCACTGATACTCGAACTGGCACCCCAGCAACCACTTCCAGGTACACAAAGGAGGCCTTTTATGAGTGTCATTTTTACTAGTATCCAAAGCCAAATAACGTAGAGTTGAAAAATCACCAGCAGCCTTTTGTCCCATTGACCCCTCTCTCTCAATCCCATTTATGCTGCCAGATTTTCCTGGAGAGAAAAAAAAAAAAAAAAAGCATGGGATTGCAGTTTTCACTGCGAAATGTATCAGACCACGAATCTTTCTGTCCACCTTCAGGTGCTCAGAGGCTGCAGACCTGCAGCACAGCCGGTGTCCTTGGCCCTTGGCGCGTGGCTGGGCACAGCCCTGGGTGACTCAGAGGGTTGGGAATGTCCGGTGGGGCTTATCTCCTGGTGGGATTCACTGCAGAGGGGAAGGCAAGGCCCAAACTGTGCTGGCTGTTCAGGCTCTCTGCGCTATTGATAGGAAGAGAGGCCTCCTCGCAGGACAAATCTCGTCTTGCCAGTGTCTCCCAAGCCCTCAAATCAGCAGTTTCTGAACCAGTTTCTATAAGAGAAAGGAAATTCCTGTCTCAAGTCTTATAGTGAGGATCATTTTCAGCTATGTCCCCTTTGCCTGTGTTGCAGGGCAGGACCTGCCTCTGAGTCTCTGCTCTCCAGAGGGAACCTGGACCCTGCGCAGTGACAAAAGGGATGGATGAAGGCAAGATCTGAGGCTGGGAAAGGAGAGAGGAAGGAGAGACTGTAAGTGGCAACAGATCCTTGTGGAGCTGGGAGGGAAGGAGATTTCTGTGCATGCTTCAGTCACCTGCACATTTGGGCAAAAGATGTACCAGGAATTCGGCAGCCCGAGGGCACGATAGGATGCAGCCAGGCATGGGAGCATGGGAGAGCCCAAGCACAGTGGGAGGCTAGTGGGAAGCAGGGACAACACCAAGCACGTGGAGCTGCACTGGGAAGGTGTCAGGGTGGGCTCTGGGCTTGCTTTGTGGCCTGGTGTCTTCCAGTCGGAGCTGGAAAGCTCTGTCAGGCCCCGCTTCCCTCCTCCCCTTCCCCTTCAGCACTGGCGTCCCACGGATGAGTCGTAGGGACAACAACCTGTCGGGATTCCCATAGGAAAGGGGCTGCGGAAGGGCCTTGTTATCCTGACCTGGAACAATGCAGGCCATCCCCCTGAGCTGCCTGTGTGGACACGGAGACGGCAGCCTCCCCTTCCTCCTGCCCTGGGCCGCCCAGAGCGCGAGCCTGCCTTGTAAACAAATTGTCTTGCTCTGTTCCGGTGGCAGCTGCACTTCTGGGCGTCTCATCTGGGAAAGGCATCAGCTGTAGGATGAAAGGGGACGTGCAAGATGTTATTACAAGCAATTACTGTAAAAGAGGGGAAACTTTCCCATGCTAGTAGCACATCTCTCCTCTTCCCAGGACGCGGTGGGACAGACTCCTCTGCCCCAGGTGTTACAGTCAAACGAGAGCGTGATCTGCTGCAGAGTGAGCCGGAGCTGGAGGATCGGGGTCCAGCCTGCCTTCCAACGTAAGCACGCGCTGCCGGGTGTTCCAGCTGCCGGGGCAGGGCTGGGGCAGGGCCAGTGCCTGGATAAACCCTGTGCAGCTCCATCCTGGGCACAGGAGACACTTGCCCGGCCTCAGAGCCGTGTTTGCAAGAGCGCCTTTAGTCTTTGAAGAGGGCAGAGGGAGGGTGTGACTGTGCCGGGACCACGCATGAACCTCCAAGACCCTGCTGCCTCAACTGCCTAGGCAGAGGCCTCAAGGATGTGTCAGTGGTGCTGTGATGGAGGAGCAAAGTGTTTCTGATGCCTCTTCCCTAAGGGAGATCTGTCCCTTGGGAGGCGTCAACCCAAAAACTCTTCCTCCGAGAAGAAATTTTGAGAGCACCTCTTCTCCCTCCTTGTCCCTGAGACTCAGGGGATGCATCCACCTTCCTCCTTGTGTGGGCCAAGAGGAAGGGAGGGCAGATGGGGATTATTTCTAATCTGGGAGCAGTTCTCACTCGAGGCACAAGGCTGAGAGGGGACCCAGCTTGCTCGTTTTGGGTGACAACGAGGATGAAGGGATGCAGAGAGAAGGTTCCCCTTTCCTGCTGCGGAATGGAGAGACCCTCTCCCCCCTGGGAGGGGAGAGACCAGCTCTCCCTCTGCTGCCAGCTGGTTGGATGGCAATTTACAAACCAGACATCAGGGAGGGTTTGGGGGTCCCACGCCCTGATCACATCACTCCCTTGATGTGCCCTTTGTATGCATCAAATCCCATTTCGCCCCATTCCACCTTTCTGTATCACCTTTAGCAACCCCCTGCTGGCTCGGGATCAGCTCCCTCACACCTCCATCCACAGGCTGTTATCACATCCTTCCTGCCTCCCGGTGTATATTTACCCCAGGAATCACCTGTCCCACCCAAAACCATCCTCAGCTCCTTTCCTCTATCATTACCTCACCAAGAGTTTGGCAGTGAGGAGCAGGCAGGGTTCTTCTCCTCGGCGCCTGACTTAGGGACGAGGCAGAAAATTGCCACCTTCGGGGGACCTGGACTTCTCCCAGGTGAGCAGCCGGGAGCACGCGATGGGGGCTGGCCCGGCGTTACTCCCTTGCCTCCCAGGGAGGGGAAATCCCTCCGTCACTGAGGATGAGCTGTGGTTGGGGTCCCGCCAGCACCTGCTCCCCAGAGCCAGGTGACCTCCCTGGGACGTACTGCAGCCCATCCTGCCATGGAATCTTGCCTCTGGGCAAGTTCCACCCTGGACAGGGTAACCTGTTTTCCCGCCGCTCCGGAGGGACGGGCCGGAGGAGGCTCTCCTCCGGGGGTGTCCCAGAGAGCCCCTTGCCGCACCAAGCGGGGCAGACCCGGACCTTGAGGAGGAGGCGGTCTGCTCCCGGGCGGCATGGCCCCGAGGTGGAGCCCATCTGAGGGCAGACCCCGGTTTGGAGAACACGGACCACTGGGGCAGATCCCACCGGGATGGAGCACGCGGGGGACGCACGGTCCCTGGCACAGCCCCCGCCGGGACGCCCGCCTCGGCGCCGCCCCGGTCCCGCCCGTCCTTGTCGCGGCTGCTGACGCCGGGGGCGGCCCCGCGCCCGCCCCGCCCCGCCCGCCGGACCAACTTCCATTTTAGGTGCGGGAGCGGCGCGGGCGCACGGCGGGACTGCACCGACCCCGCGCTCCGCGCACACCGCCCCGCGCCGCCCGGCGGGACCCGGCCTGACCCGCGCCGCCGCCGCACCGGGCGCCCGCCTCTCTTCTCGCCTCGCCGCCGCGGCGGGACCCGCGGAGCGGAGCGGGCCGGGCGGCCGTGCCGCCGCCGCCGCCGCGGGGCGGGACCGCTCCCCCTCGCCCGTCCGCCGAGGAGCCCGGCCACGGTGAGTTCCGATCGCGGCGTCCGTGCCGCCGCGCAGGGGGCGGAGGGGCGGCAGCGGAGCCGGTGCGGGCCGGCGCCTGCCGGGCGCCGCACGCCCCCGCGGCGGCGGCGGGGCGGGCCGGGCCGGTCGTCGCCCGGCGGGGCCGGTTCGGGGCTTGGCCGCGCTCTCGTGCCGGGGCCGGTCGGTACCGGGCCCCGGGAGCCCCGTCCTGCCCGGGAGCCCGTGCCAGGCGCGACCGCGCCCCGCGGGACCGGTGGGGCGGCGGGGCCCGGCCCTGGCGGGGGCGCTGGCGGCGCCCGGGAGCCCGCGGGGAGCGACACAAAGGCGGCTGGGCTGGGCGGCCGCCCCGCTCCCCGCCCGGGGCCGCCGCCGCTCGCCCTGCCCGGAACAAAGGCGGCCCGTGTGCCAGCTTCCCGCGGCCGGCACCGGCGGGCCCCCTCGGGCGGGGATCGGGGCTGGGTCCCTCGGCGGGGTCTCGGCCGAGGCACGGCCCGCCTCTCCGGCTCTGCGTCCGGCCCCCGGTTCGGCTCTGCCGGTCTGCGCGGGGGCTCGGCGCCCGGTGTGTCGTTCGCCCGCGCCTTTGTTCTGGCGGGGAAGGGGCCGGTGTGCCCGGGGGGGTCAAGTGTGCGGGTGGGGCTGCGGCTCCTCCTAATGGAATCGCTCTGAGCTTCAAAACAGCCCGACGGGCCCGTCCGCCCCGGCTCACAAGCGACACCGAAACGCCTCCTGAGGAGGCAGGACGGTGCCGGAGCCGGCCCTGGGGGTCTGCTCAGCCGCCGGGTCCTTCTGAGTCTCCTTTGGCCACACTGTCATTTAGCGACAGCCCGGCTGCCTCTCCCCTACCCGGCGCTCGTCGTGCCTTCTCCGGTGACCTTCCCCGGCATCGCTTTCCCCTGCACCGTGGGCATTCCTGTGCCTCCTCGGAGCGTTGCAGAGAGGAGACTTAGCTCGGTGTGAGAAAGTTTTGGGCTCTGAGGGCTGCTGGCATCTGCGAGGCACCCGCGGGCTGGCAGAAAGGAGGTGGGGCACCTCCGTTATGGCCCTGGGCTTTGGGCGAGGGAGCCTGGACAACAAAGCTTCCTCTGATTGTTGGAGAGAGGGGTGGACCTCCTGGAGTGCCTCCCTCTCTCTCCACGGGCTTGGTGCCCTTGCCCTTACAGGGACACAGTGACGATGGGGCTCGCGGGGCGTTATCTGGGGGGCCTGGGTTGTCCTGTGACCGGCTGGAGCTGGAGGCTCCTCTCCCAGGGTTGTGGCACCCAGGCTTCTGCTCAGCTCCCGGTGAGCCAGACAGGAGCATCTGGGCGCATGGAGCCTTGTGATGGTATTGAGCTGCAGCTGCCTGTGGTTTCACTGGTGCCCTCCCTGCCTTGCACAGATGCTTTTGGACTTGGCCGTCCGGGTCTTTGGTTTGGAGAACTGAGCTTGTCCTCAGCTTTGCAGGCGTGCTGGGATCCCATAAGCCGCGCTCACAGCTTGTGTTTGAAGTTGCCAACTCTGTGCTCTCTCTCCTGGACGTGGCAAGGTGGGGTCAGCAGATGGCTGGTGACTCCCAGGCTCCTGCCTCTGCTGGGGCTCCTGCCAATGAAGCAGGGCAGTGTCCACCAGGTTGGTGGGAAGAGCCTAGGCAGGACAATTGTTAGTCATCTTCCCCAGGGTTACCTTGTCTGCTCCATCCTGCTCCCAGGGCTTTCTTGAGGCAGGTTCTTTACCTGCTGGTGTCTGGTCGTGCTCTGTCAACAGCAAAAAGGCACTTTTTAAGGATCTGCTCTTCCACTTGGCTGAGTTTGGCCGGACTCTTGAGTGTGCCGACTGTCCTTTGCCATGTGCAGCGTAGCTGGAATCTCGCGCAGAACCTTCCTGGAAGCGGTGGGAGGATGAAAGCGCTCGCTCAGTGGAGCGTGCTGGGCTTGCCTGGGCTGCCGCAGAGGGGTGAGCCTCCTCCCTTCCGACGCAGAGGTCAGCGCCTGATCGTTGTGGTTGAGGAGCCCTTGAGGCCATCCCTTCCCTAAAGATGGGCTGGGAGTCAGATGAATGGTCCAGCCCAGACCGCGGAGCCGGCGTCTCTGCCTGGATTGCCTCTCATCTCTTCCCTCCTCCAGCCTCTGGCACGGAGATAAGACCTTGGCCCATTGTATCTGCAGTGGAGGTGGCTTTAGGACATCCAGAAAATAATAGTGTGGCTTGGATCGTGCCTGGAAGGCTGTTGGCTTCTTAAAAATAGTTCACCAGTGTCTGTGGCCTTAGGGGGAGAGTGCTGGGTAAAGCTCTTGGTTTCTCTTCCCAACAACCCCTCATAACTGTCTCTCATTTACTGCTGGCAAGGACGGAGCCCTTTCCCAAGACTGTGGTGATGCTGTCTCCAGGGAAGTGCAGAGCTTTCCTGGCTCTGAACACCCATGAATCTGCAGCACCGTGGCTGTGTCCCATCCCTGCCTCGCTGACAGAGAGAAGCGGAACCCGGAGCTGGTTTGGGTCAATAGAAGACAACAGCTGTTGCCTGGAAGTGATGACAAAACCCGAACCTGGGCAATTCAGGCACTCCTTGTGTGACACAGGGCTTGGCCAGCGGAGGAGGTTGTCCTCTGGCACGGAGTTCAGGAATGTGCCTCAGTGCTAGGCTGTCGGAAAGGGGTTGGATTTACGGGCTCTCGACCAAAGTCCTCGAGTTCTCCGAGGTGGCCACAGCTTTCTCTTTGCTTTACATCATCTGAGGAGGAAATGGTTTCTTAGAGCCAGCTCTTGTGCTGGAAACCCCCAGCAGCAGGCTGATGAGTCTGTCCAGCTCCTGCCTGTCTTGTGCTTTTTGCTAATCCGCCTTCCTTCCCTCCAGGAAGGCTGCTGGTGTTGGTTTGGCAGAGGAGTGCCTGTCCCTGTGCCCTGTCTGGTGACTTCTGTATGTGGGGCCCGGCCTCTGGATTAGTGTGCTCTGCTGTGTTCCCGTGTGCCCTCCGCCCATTTGGGGGCTTTGGGGTGGCAGTGGTTGCCAGTGCGTGTGATCCCTCTGTTTCCCTTTGCCTGTGGAGGAAGCAACTTTTCCCTGCGAGGAATACTGCTTCCTTGCGGTGGCCTGTGCAAGGAGGGGTGAGGTGAGGTGGCTCCGCTGGGCGTGGGGGCAAACCAGTGACTAAGGAGCACAAGCTGCCAGGCGTGGTGCCAGGATGGGCCAACCCTTAACCAGGGTGCCTGTCACCTTTGCTTTCGTCTGGTCTTCCCAGCCTGCGGCAGCTGCCGGTCCGAGGTTGGCAGTGGAACATCTGCTGTGTACAGACCTTGGACTGAGGTGGGAACGACTGGTGGGTGCCCAGGAACTCGTGCCGGTGTCCCTAACCTCGTGCCGCAGGTCCGTGGTGACTTTGCACTGCGGCACTCTTAACCCGTGCAAGAATGCTTGTGCCAGTGCGGGCCTGAGGACCTCAGCCAGGCTTACCCCATGCTTGATTTTAGCAGGCCTGTGCCCAGATACTTGCTGGTGGGATGGGGAATTTCTGCTGTGGTAGCGGTCTTGGTGGGGTGCTTTTCCAGGTGTGCCTGGCTTTCCGGCACAAGCAGAGTCCAGGAAAACTGGGATAGGGGCCAAGCCTTTGGAGGAGCTCTTCTATAGCCTGGCCAGGGTGGCGGTGCTCTGGAAGCATCTGCAGCTCCAGGGCTTGTGTGAGATGCCCCTGGGTGGGCTGGGGTTGGTGGCAGCGGTGTGCCGGGCTGGCGTGTGAGGGCGGGAGCTGTTCCCGTACCTCTGTCCTGGTCCTGACAGCTCCTGTTCCTCTGGGCGTTGGCCCTGGTCACAGCAAACGCTGCTCAAAGTTCACTGGCCCTCCTGGGCACACCTGAGCTGTACCTGCCACTGCTGGCTCCCCGAGGGCTGGGCTGTGGGCACCAGGCATGGCGAGAAAGCAGCCGGAGCGGGCGATGGGAGGGCAGCTCTCTCTTCTCCCCTCGTCTCAGCTTTTGCAACTGTGAAAGCACCTCCTGCCTAGGAGAGTGCTTACCTGGGGGAGGGAGCAAGGTGGCCCCACGTGTGTGAGCTGGATGGCCTTGGACTGGATGAATATGGGGAACTGGTTCCCGCCCTGTCCAGAAGGAGGAAGGCGTCTCACTGTCCCCAGACGATCCGTTTTCCTCTCTCCCCCGTCTGGTGTGGCGCTGGGGCTGGTCTGTTCCGAGAAGAGCCGCGGCTCTCTCAGCTGCTTCCCGGTGCTCCCAGCCCCGGTGCTGGCCCAGTCGGAAAGGGGAGGCGGCGGTGCTGGGCTGCGTGTGGGTATCTGCCGTGGGTGGGAGGGAGTGTGCGCGGAACTGCAAAGACGAGTTTTTCCGACCTGGAAGGGTGGGTCACCGGGGCTGTTTGCATGCTGCTGGCAGGCCCCTTGCCCAGTGGAGTAACACATTCCTGCGAGCGTGTTGCGGCATGCAGGGCCGCTGCTTGCCATGCTTGGCTTGGCTTCGGGCAGGCCGGCTCGCTCCAGGGGGAGAGATGTTGTCCCCCTCCTGCTCTCCGGGGTCTGAGAGGGAGGAGGTGGAGAGTCCAGGGTGTCTCTGGGAGAAATCCTCTCTGTTGTGGGGAGCCTGCCTCCTCCAGGTTGGCTTTGTGCCATTCTTGCTCTTCTCTTTTTTGCCTGTTTTTAGCTCCAGAGCACACTGGTGTGGCGGAGCCACCTGCTCTCCCCTCATCTCTGCCCGGGGTCTGTCTCCAGCAGCTGGCTGCGGTGGAAGACCACTCACTTCCCTTCTCTATTCTCCTTCTGGGAGCAAGAGGAGCTGCCCTGTGAGGGGCAGGTGGATCGGCCTGCAGAGCAAAGCTGTGGCAGCAGTGAGAGCGCTGAGAGCACGCCTGCTTGGCTTCCCAGGGGTGCCCTGTCCTGCCTTCAGGAGCCTTGGCAGCCCCACAGTGTCAGGGAGCTCTGAGGAAGTTGTGCCGACAAGGAGATGAGGTGTGTGAGGGAGGCTGGAGAGCTGGCTTAGGGGGCAGACATTGTGCTGGGGTTATGGTGTGGGGGCTGCCGTAGCTCTGCAGGTAACCAGCCCACCTCTGGAGCATGCCGGGCACAGTCAGAGCCTCCTGGGGTTGGAAGACAACATCTTCCAGCCTCTCCTCATAGGATGCTCCCAGCCCTGGACAGGAATGTGATAGCACTGTGGGTGAGGAGCCCTCAGATGTGTTCCCTGGAGGCAGACTGCTTCCGGACAAGCTGGACGGCCAGGCTTCTGGTCTCCTGGGTGGGTCATGCTGACCTCCTGGCGGGCACAGCCAGCCGAAGCTGGGCTGGTGGTGGTGCCCATGCCTGGCATTCCCAGCCTGGTTCCAGATAGTCTGCATGCAGGCCAGGGGCAGTGGGGAGTGGCCCTTGGCAGGACGTCGTGTTTAGAAACTTGCAGGAAAGGGAAGCCACGATGTCATCTCCCGTCTGACCAGGAAGCGCAGGTTTCCTTCCCTTCGGCTCACACAGGAGCCTGGGAAGGTGCTTCTCAGTGAGAGCGTTGGGGGTGCAAACAGTTTGGGCAGGGGGCTGCGGTCGGATGGAGTCCTGCTGGCCCGCTGTCCTGTTTGTCCCTTGCTGCTCTGTGCGAGCGCTGGCTCCTGCCAGCCCGTGTGTGCATCCTGTGGGCCCTTGGAGCGCTCTGGGGGGCTTGCTGTCACCCTGCTGCAGCACCCCCTTTCCCCACCTCCAGCCGTGATTCACTGCCCGGCTCCTGCCTGATGCTTCTCCAGTGGCTTTCCTTCACCCATTCATTACAGTTCTTGGCAGGGCCCTCGGAGCCATCTCCGGCAGAGGCACGCGTGCAATTAGAGAGCCGGGCACCTGATGAGGTCATGCCGAGCAGCGGGGCCGGGGCTCTCAGCCCAGCCCCGTGTGGTTTGTGCCCTGACTCAGCCCGTGGCCGCCCTACCTGCTCAGGGAGTCCGGGCTGGCTGGAGCGAGGGGGGGCAGGGGGTCCCACTCCTCCTGGGCCGCTCCCTCAGGCCGGCTTGGCTTAATCTCGGCAATTCCCTCCTGGCCACTCCCTCGCCAAATGCTACTTCACCTGTTTGCTCAGTGTAGGGAGGGGAGGGTGTCTCCTCGGGAGGAGAGAAGGGTTCCCTGTCGGCCTCGGGGGTGCCTGGGTACCCTCTGGATGGGGAGACCCCACGTGGGGGTGCTGGGGGGCCCTGTCTCCAGCCCTTCTCCCCACTCCGGGTCGTGGTTCCTTGGTGATTTGCTCCTGCTGGAAAGGCAGATAGTGCTGGCTGCCCCCAGTGGTGCGTGTCCTGTGCTGCTGCCTGTGAGATTCCCCTGTGCTTCCAGACCCTGCTCCTTTGTCCGCTGGTTGGAGCAGGGCCTGGAAGCCAGGACGGGTTCCTGGGGCTGCAGGTGTAGGGCAGGAAATGATCTCAAGTGGCTTCCTTGGGAAGAGGGCTGTGGGAAGGGCTCTATGCCCGGGAAGGGTCCCAGATCCATGTGTTCAGGTGCTGGGCTGGCACAGGTAGCTGCAGGTGCTTGTGCCCATGGCCTGATGAAGGGAGGCTGCACCTAATCCTGCTGGGAATGCTGGCCACCAGACTGTGGCCTCTGTGCTTGGGCACAGTCAGCAGCACTTTGGAGCTCTGGAGTAGCTCGTGTGCCCCTGGGATGGGGAGCCGGAGAGAGCTGTTTTCCCCATCTGCCGTGCCCTCGGCATGGGCACGCAGCCTCGGGTCTCACTGAGAGGACTTTGCTCCCTGGACTCTGCCAGTGTGGCCCTTATCTCTGGTGTGTTTGTTTTCCCTGCGGGAGAGAGGCAGCCGAATGGGAAAATTCAGCCCTGCAGAGGGTGGGGGGACGGGTGAAGGGCAGGGACATTGGCGTGGCCGGAGCCTGGGGGGGCCACGTTGACCTTCAGCCCAGCGCCAGCGTCCACTGAGCCTAGTGGCCGTGGGGACAGCTCATGCCCCCCTTCGAGGTGGCCACTGTTCCTCGGGTGGAGCGGGGGGCTGCTGCCTCCCCCTGCCCGGTAGCCGCTGGGGTGAAGCAGGAGCCGGAGCGTGGCCTGCCCCAGGAATGCTCTGGCCCCATTCCCAGAATCCGGCGCTGGGTGTTTGTTTGCTGCTGCGCCCCCGAGGTCTGGTGCTACTGTGACAGGAAGCGGGGACGCCGGGGGGAGGGAGGCCGGCCGCCGGCTGGGGATGTGCCTGTGAAATCCCTTTGTCCCTGCCGAGCGCTCAGCTGCGAATTCCCACAGCGAGGAGAGAGCTGCCTTTGTGCTGCTGCAGGGCTCCCGACATGCGAATCTCCTGGGCCTGCGGGTGTGAGCCGAGGGGTGGCAGGGACCCTGCTTGTTACTGTCCCCAAGGTGGGGACCCTCGCGGCAGTGCCCCGTGGCAGCAGGGCTGCTGAGGTGTCGGGAGGCAGCAGGATGCTGCTGGCAGGAAGGCTCTGGCCCTGTGGCCATGCCGCTTGGGGGCTGTGGGTGGACAGAGTCTCTGCCTGGAGCCCAGCGGCTTGGCTGCCCTCCTGCGGCCCTCTCCTCCCTGGAAATTCCCAGGGAAGCTCATCTCCCTTCCTCTCGCCATGGTGCTCCATCCAGCCGGGGCAGCGGGTCGCCAGCTCCCCGGCTCTCCCGGAGGGAAGGAGCTCCTGGCGTGCTGTGTCCTGGCTGTGCTCGGAGAGGAGCGTGGCCTCCGGCGTGCCTGGGAGGACAGCTGCCCTGCCGCAGGATTGCTGGCATTCCAGCAGAACAATCCCGGCTCTCCGCAGCCGACCGCGCATTGCTCCGTGCTCAGCTGCCTCGCTCTTCGCCCTGCTGGGGTGGCACCAGCCCGGTGACCTCGCGCAGCCAGGGACAGATCCCTTCCCCAGGGGATTGCCCGTGTTTCACAACGTCCGCTGTGTCCAGACCCGTCCTGCAGGCCCGATGGGTATCTCCGTTCTCAGCCCCCTGTCCTGGCTGAGGGAACCACGCTCCGGCTTCCTCCTGCTTCCTCCCCTCCAGCCCCACCCTGCCCTTATCGCTGCCTCCTCATCCTGCTCCCTGGCTGCCGGCCCGCTGCCTTATAAGGTGCGATCTTCGCCGGGCTTGCACCTCCAGGTGACTCCCCTCTCCCAAGGGAGGCTTTCCCAACCCATCCCGGCTACGTGGCCATCATCCCCGGCACCGGGGGCGGCAGGTGAGG
Source organism: Chamaea fasciata (assembly GCF_029207755.1). NCBI lineage: Eukaryota > Metazoa > Chordata > Aves > Passeriformes > Sylviidae > Chamaea > Chamaea fasciata. The sequence goes on along the minus strand of NW_027094092.1, from coordinate 919,743 downwards.
TAGGTCAGGTGGCGATCCCAGTTGGACCAGTTGGGTGTGAAGGGCGGAGGAGGAACGGCTCCCTGCCTGTCCCTGCCCGCGGTGCCGCTCCTGGGTGTTCACCCGCCGGGCTCCTGCCCTGACCGGCACCCGGGGCTCGGCTCCCCCTGGGGAAGGTGGGGCTGGGCCGGGGCAGGCGGGCGCCCGAGGCGGTGTCCAACCTGCTGCCGGCACAGCCCTTTGCTGGCCACCTGCCAGCCTGCCCAAAGTCCGCTGCGCTCTGTGACCTGCCAGCTGGAAGAGCCCTCCTGGGAGTCAGGGAGGCAGCTGGAGCCCAGGGCAGAAGGTGGGGAAACCTGTCCCCTGATGTAGGATCTGGCAAGGCCAGGGTAGGCTGGGGGAGTGGGAGCGAGGGGCCTCACACAGCCTGGCAGCAAAGATGTGTCAGCCTGGGCCGGGGGTCCCTCAAGGGTGGGCTGCTCTGAGGTGATGGCTGTGGGCACCTTCCTGCCTCTGGGACTGGGAGAGAAACAGCCACAGCCAAAACTCTCCTTCACCTGCGCAGGGATATGGGATCTGCTGCTCACCATCAGCTGTCCTGCTTCCCCCCATGGCCTGAGGGCTGTGGGCACTCTGGGCTGGACACAGGAGCAGGTGAACCTGGGCCCGTGGTCTCCCCTCCCATGCCCTGCTGCCTTAGCCAGGCTGAGGTCTAAGGGTTGATGTGTGAGCCTGGGCCCTGTGCTTGGCATGGGGAAAGATGCCAAGGATGCCGGCTCATTTATTTTTTAGGTAATTGAGACTGACCAGAAACCTGTGGTGAATTAGCAGGGCTGTGGGCCTGTGCAGAGCAAGTGCACTGCAAGCACTCGGACAATTGCAGGCTTGAATTATTGATGGAGTTTCTGTTTTTTCCTAAGTGCATCATGATAGGCAGCTGGAACCAGGAGAATTTGTTGCTTCCTCTCTCCCTCTCTCTCTGTCTCTCGGATGGGGTCTGGTGCTGAGAGCTTTCAGAGAGCGGGCAGGCAGCTGGCTCTCCTCGAGCCCCTGGGCTGAGAGAAAAAGGCCAGTTATTGGAGTGGAGTTGGGGGCTGCATTGCAGAATTCCTCAGGAGGCGCATCCTTCTTTGTCAGCCTGGCAGGTGGGTCTGGCCCAGGAGCCCCGCAGGGGATCAGCCAGCCTGGATGAGGGGCTGTGTCTGTCCTGGCTCTGATGGAGCTGGAGAAGGGTTTTCCTGGTGCTTCGTGGTGTAGGGGGCTGTCAAGAGTGTCTGGCCATGGTGACAAACCTTGCCATGTGCTGGACAGGTGTCTGGAGGTCACAAGCCAGCAGTGAAGCTGTGTGAAGGGCTGGGACATGGCAGAGAGAGCTGATGCAGTTCTGTTCCCCCTCCCTGGTGACAGCAGCACGATGGCAGTGAGCACCTGGTGTGTCCCTTAGCAGGGTGCTGAGCCAGGGGTGATGTGGCAGAGGACATTCTGACTTTGTAGGTGCTCGGGTTGAACTTTGCCCAAAGTGTTCTGTGCTGAGGCAGCAGCCTTATCCCCAGCGATCCCAAGACCTTTGGGTGACAGCTCTCCAGGGATTCGGAGCATGGAGCAGGGCTGGAGCAAGTTGTTGGAAGAATCCACGCAGAGGACTGTGCTGCAGTGGTGCTGCCTGTCAAGCCTCCAGCCTGAGTCTTATCTGCCGGATCTTGTCCGTTTTCCCTGGCCTGTGGAGTACAATTCCCCATCTGCTGGCTTGGTCTGGGCCCCGGGGTTAATCTTTCCGTGGCAGACTCCAGGAAAACACTCCTTGTCAGGAACCTTCAAGGCCTGGACTCCATCCTCTGGCAGAGGAGGGTGCAGGTGAACTCTAGGTGGGTATGTCTGTGGTTTGGCCCTGGAAATTCATTTTTCCAGGCAAAGGATTTTTTTTCTGTGGGAAGGCAGTTCTGCTGGAGAAGCTGGGGTGAGAGGTTTCGGAAGAACCCGCCATGTCACACTTGGCTGCAGCAGAAGAGCTGTGGAGGCTTTGGGGTGCCTGTCCAGCTGTGTCCAAGCCTTTTTCCAGGTGGGAAGATCGTAGTGGGGAAGCTCCATGCACACAGGTGGGCTGGCAGCTGCCTCCTGGCCAGCAAGTGGGCTCTGCTCCCAAGGCTCCGTGGCATCTCTCCAGTGGACCTGCTTTGGCTTTGGGACCCGTGGGCACCGCACAGGGTGGGGTTGGTGCCAGGAAGTTGGGAGATAAGGCCAGGGGGATTTGGGTGTGAAACTTCTCGGGTCACTGCGTTGTTCCCTGGGGTCCCCTCGTACTCATTGCTGGGGGGGCAGAGAGGATTCTGCCCCTGGGGTGAAGCTGCTCAGGGCGTGCTTTGTCCTTAGGCTTTTCGGTTTGCCCCGAACTGAGCCAGCTGAAATATTTTTGGCTTGCTGGGGTTTTTAAGTGACGGGTGTGTCAGCAAGTGCCTCTCTCATGATGAAAAGGCTTTCATGAGCCATCCTTAGAGCCGGTCAGGGTCTGGCTCTGGAAGAATGCTCTGTAGTTGGATCTTCAGAGGCTGGGGGGGGGAAGCGGGGGGGAATGGGCGCAGAGCGATCCCTGGAATTTCACCCTTGCGGGTTCCTGTGTGCTTGGCTTTGCACTGTCACGAGTAGCTCACTGGCTGGAGGGAGCAGGATGCACAGCTGAGGCTCTCCCCTTCCTGCCCTCCCTGTCTCATTCCAGAGATGGCCACTGAGTGCCCCGGACAGCATCGGGATGTGGCAGGGGGTCCTATCCCTGAATGTGGGGCAGGTTCCTCACAGCTCGGGGGTGTAGGGCTGAGTTTGGGGTTTGTGTGCCAAACCCAGGGAATGGCCGTGCTCCAGCTGGGATGGTGCTGGCTGTGTCTGCAGGGACAGCTCTTGCTGACCTCCCTGGACCTGGCACTGCCTCTCTGTAATTATGTCTTTAATCCCAGATCAATGAAGACAATGGCTGGAATGAGGGTGGAGGGGGCTGGTCTGTCCTGGTGGTGGAGGAAAACAGGGAGAGACCCTGTTCTGCTGGCACTTCTTGCACATCATGGAGCCGTGTCCAGTGCTCAGGGCAGGAGTGAACTGGGTGGGCAGTGCAGCCCTCCAACACTCAGCCTCTGCTTAACGTGGCCTGATCCTGCTGGGAGACCCTCCTCGAACATCCACTGGAGCCGGAGGGTGCGGGACCTGTCCTGTTCCTTCCCCTGCTGTTGTGTTTACTCCCAGTGGAAGGGACGGGAAGGAAACAGCCTCACAGCTGCTCTGGCCCCTTATCTGGGGCCCTAACAGCCCTGCAAGTTTCATTGTTAGCATCCGTGTTTCCCAGCCCCATTCCCAGGGAAGGAGCAGAGGTGGGGATTTGGGGCTGGGGTGTCCCTGTGGGCCCTGCCTGGCAGCCATGTGGGACCAAAGGGATCTTCTGGGGGCTCCTGTCTCTGCTGTCCGTGCTTCCCACAGAGCCGGACCCTGCTAGTCTACACTTGCTGCAGGTATGGTCCTCTTCATGAGACCAGACCAGCCGAGTCTCTCCTTGAATTCAGGGAGCTGCCTCTGCCCTCCTGCGCCCTAGAAATCTGCCTCTTCTGCGCTGGGACAGTTGAGGGCCAGCCAGGGATCTGCTTGGACAAGGCCCTGTTGTGGAGGATCGCCTCTCCACAGAGGGCTGTTCCCCTCTCTTAAAGGATTTGCTGAAATACCATTCTGGAAACAAATCCCAACAAGCCAGGGGGGCTGCTGGCTGGGATTTTGGATGCTGCATTGCATAGGGTGCCTGGAGTGATAGGACTGCTCTGGGTCCTGCTGGACAACACTGGGATGTGGCAAGGACCTGCTCCCCTTCCATCAGGGAGCCCTGGAAAGGCTGAGGATCTTGTGTCCCTGCTTAAAGGGGGTGGTAGCCCACCAGAGATAGGGAGTGTTACTCAGGGATGAGAGTCGGGAGGTGTCAGCACTGTTCTGGGAGGCACCAGGCCTCTCCTTTGGAGAGCCCTGCAAATCTGCAGGGCCAGGTGAGCAGCAAGGGTCAGAGCCATGCCTGCATTTCCATACAAGGCTCGGGGAGCCGATCTGCTGGAAAAGCCTCAGGGAGTACCTGTTGCAAGGTGGGAGGGTTGGAAAGCTGCGTGCATGAGCCAGGAGTCATGTCTGGGAGCCTCCAAAAGCTTGCTTGGGCTCCAGAGGATGGTGGGCTGCGTTCTTCCTGGGGTGCATGGCTGAGCCGGGTGTGCCACGGCTCCTTCTCCTGCCGGGCACCACCTGGGCACGACTAGAGCAACTGGATTTTTTTATTGATGAAGGCAGATGAGAGTGGCAGTGACCAGATGGTGGAACGTGCTGTGGGTGCCCTCCAAAGCACCTGGAAAGCATCCACCCTGCGTGGCTGGGCTCTGTTGCGGCGATGCCACCGTGGCTGACGCGCCTATACCCGAGGGAGGCTTTGGGGAGCAGAGCCACAGGAGGAGTGAGGAGAGGTTTAACAGATCAGAAGACTTTACCGAGCTGCTGTGCAGCAGCCTGTGCTGCAGGTGGGGTCTTGGAGGGGCTGCGGGAGGTGGTGGGAACAGGGATGCCGCCTGCGTGAGCTCTCAGCCCCGGGTCGTCCTTATCGGCCCTCGGGGGCGGCGGCGCCGGGGAGCGGAGTGGGCAGAGCCGGCGTTGGGAGACCGTGGGAAAGCAGCCTCTGTGCTGCCTGCCCGGCCCGAGCGAGTCCCCACATGCCTGCCATGACTGCACAGCTTTGGGAAAACCTCTCGGGCTTGCAGGGACTCGGCGGGGCCGCGAGGGAGGGGTGGAGGGCTGAGCCCTGGCCGCTCCTCTCCGCCTCTGCTGTTTCTCCCGTCGGTGGGAACGGTGCGGGGTGCTGGAGTCTCCCTGGAGCTGGGGGGCTGTTGTGGGAGCAGCGCCGCGTTTGCCACCCCACCGGCCCTTCCAGACCCATCCCTCAGAGGGGAGGGGGTGGGAGAGAGGCGCCCGTTTCCCGGCTCCGTGCCTGCCCCACCTCCTGTTTAGGGGTTCTTGTGTGATTTTTGACCTGCTCCCGCTGTCCCTGCAGCTCTCTTCCCTCCTGCTTCCTCACTGTGGTGGCTGGGCTGTTTCTCCCATGACTCTCTGCGTCTAGACCTGGCTGTCCCGTGCCTTTGCCAATCAAACCTGAGCTTCCTCCTCTGACAGGTCTGTATGGAAGAACATTGCCTTTCTGTACCAAAATGTTGATTGTGGCTCACTTGCTGTTCCCCTTTGGGTGGGGGTGTTGGAGGGGTCCAGGCTGAAGCCCATCCCCAGGTCTGTGGGCTGAGCATCCCTGGAAGGAGAGCCCTGGTGAATACCTGGAGGGTGGTGAGTTTTGGCAGCGGTCAAGGGGACTCATGGGATCCCCTTTGGGGGGATCCCATCGCATTCCATCCCCTTTCCTGTCTAGGAAGGAGGTGTGGGGCCGGGGCTGTCTCCCCATCTCTAACTGCACCAGGGAGGAGGGAGCAGATAAGTGGCATGGCCCTCTCCCTCCACCCTTCCCTGGAGAAAGCAGTAGGATGTGGGTCACTTCTCATTCTTCAGGAGTGTCCCCTGCCCCACCCCAGGGACATGCCCTCCCCTCCGCACTGCCTGCCCACAACTTTTCCTTGCCCAGGAGGTTTTCCCTCAGCCCACAGCAGCTCGTCTGAACCTGGCTCAGCCCCAGCTGTTTGCCGGGCTGGGGGGAACTTCTGTCCCCACAGTTTTCCAAGCTTTAATGCTGGGACAGTTTGCATCTGAGTCCTGCTGCCGGACCCTCTTGCCAGCTCTCTGGTGATGGGTGGGAGCGGGTGTTAATGCCATAAGATTCCCCCCCCCCCCGTTCTGAAAAATCTGTCTTAATGAAATCAGTCTCTTCTGACCGCTCTTCTCTCCTCCTTTCCTCCCCCAAAATCATGTGCAGTGAAACGAGGGGCTCCTGCCCTTCTGGGTCATTTTTCCCACCCTCACCTTGACACCAAGCCGCCTCTGCCTGTGCCTCCCCGTGCCCCCCGCCCTGCCCACCCTGGGCACCCGTCACCCATGGACGACTCGGAAGTGGAGTCGACCGCCAGCATCCTTGCCTCTGTCAAGGAGCAGGAGGCACAGTTCGAGAAGCTGACCCGGGCCTTGGAGGAGGAACGGCGCCATGTCTCAGCCCAGCTGGAGCGAGTCCGGGTCTCCCCACAGGACGCCGGCCCGGGCTTGGCCAACGGCACGCTCACCCGGCGGCACCAGGTAAAACACCCCCTCGGCAGAGGGGCGTGCACGGGCTCCTGGAGCCCCCGGAGCTGCCTCCCCTCTGCCCTCCTTGGATACAGGAGCTGGAGGAGGGCCCAGCTGTTCCTGTGGCACTGGTGTACTGGAGTTGGTCTGGGGGTGTGCAAACCTCCCTTGGCAGACGGAAGCTTTGGGAGAGAAGCCAGCCTGGAGGGTCTTGCTGCCAGGTTGGCTCTGCTCTGGTTTTGGGAAGGTTAGAGGTTGGTTCTGCTTGGTTCCAGGGCATCTCTGCTCCCCATCCCACTCAGCTGCTTGGAGGGCAGCTGAAATGCTGAGGCTGTGTGTGTCTCCCTCTGTGTGACAAAAGGCAAATGCCTGGGGTCTGTCTGTCCCCACGTGGCCAAACCAGGGCTGGGAGAGATCTTCTCTACAGGGCTGTAAATGTGGTTTCACTTCCCTTGGCTTGAGGCGTCTCCTCACTTTCCCAGGCTCAGTCTTGGAGAGGGGTGCTCGGAGGGGCTGGTGTGTGGTGGTGTGCAGGAGCCAGGTGCCTTTCTGGCTGTGGAAGGTGGTGGTGCCAGGAGGGACCTGTGAGGCAGGGCAGGGTGGACAGGGGAAGAGTGCGAGTGTCAAACAGCAGCGCTGCGATCGGTCACCGCGCGGTTCTCTCAGGCCCGGGGGGGCCTCGGGGGTCACTGGCGGCTCCTGCGTCAGGAGAGGTGGAAGGTGTCCAGGGCCCTGCTGGGGCCAGGGAAGGGTCACGGCCATTCCATCAGGAGCATGCAGGAGAGCTGGGATGTCGGGGTCTCTCCTGCGACTCTTGCTCAGGCTGACCTGGAGGAGATTTGCTGCACGTGGCACAGACCCCTGAGGAGTGTGTTCCTCTGCTGGGGGTTCCCGTGGGGTGTGTGGTGGGTGTCTCTGTCAGATGCAGGAGCTGGGCTGCTCAGGGCCCTGCAGGGGAGTGAGGACGGGTGCGTGGGAGAGCAGTGTAGTGACAGGCCTGCTGCCCTGCTGTGTTTCAGAACGGACGTTTCCTGGGCGATGCTGACCTGGAAAGGCAGAAGTATTCGGATCTGAAGCTCAACGGGCCACAGGTAGGGGGAGCTCAGCCCTCTGGCTGTGGGCAGCCTCCTTCCTGGGGGAGGGTGTAGGACAGTGCCCCTGTGTCCCCATTCCAAATGGGACAGGGGGATTTGGCCTCCTCATGTGGCCACCCTGATTTAAAGGTGCCTTCTTCCAAAAGATATCAGGGCTCCCCGTGAAGAAAGCTCTCTTGTCCAGCTTACAGAAGGCACAGATTGGTGACAGGGCCTGACTGCCTGCTGCTTTCTCCCCTCAGGACCACAGCCACCTCTTGTACAGCACAATCCCCAGGATGCAGGACCCGGGCCAGATCGTGGAGGAGACGTACACCATGGAGGAGGACCCGGAAGGGGCCATGTCTGTCGTGTCTGTGGAGACATCAGATGATGGGACAACTCGGCGCACAGAGACCACGGTACGGGCCTGGGGACACCATGGAGGGACGGGGCGTGCTGGGGGACCTTGGTGGCTGGGTGCTCTGAAACGGTGTGAAATGTTCCTGAGGTAAAGTGCTGGGCTGGAATCTGGAGGGTTTTCTGATGTGAGCGTGCCCTGCGCGCGTGTCACCCAGGTGAAGAAAGTGGTGAAGACTGTGACCACGCGGACGGTGCAGCAGGTGCCAGTGGGGCCTGACGGGCTGCCTTTGGAAACGTCCCCCGTCACCAGCAACTACGTGCAGACCATGGACAGGAACTTCCGCAAGAACGGCAACGGGGGCCCCGGCAGCTACCTGGGCCAGGCGGGCACGGCCACCCTCCCTCGCAACTACCACTATCCCGACGGCTACGGCCGCCCCTACGAGGACGGGTACCCGGGCAGCGACCACAGCTACGGCAGCCTGTCCCGCGTCACCCGCATCGACGAGCGCTACCGCCCCTCCGTGGACTCCTACCGGGCCCCCAGCCGCCAGGACATCTACGGCCCGCAGCCCCAGGTGCGCGTTGGGGGCAGCAGCATGGACCTCAACCATTTCCACCCCGAGCCCTATGGCCTGGAGGATGACCAGCGCAGTGTGGGCTTCGAAGATGTGGACTACGGGCTCATGTCTGACTACGGCACGGCCAGGAGGGCGGGGACCCCGTCTGATGCTCGGCGGCGGCTCAGGTACGTGGCAGGAGGCTCTGGGGTCCCTTGAGCTTTACTGTCCTTGGAGGGAGGAGGACCGTGGATGCAACACTGTGAGCTGAGTCACACGCAGCTGGCGCAGGAGAAAACTTGCATCCGCTTCTAATTGTCCGCTTAATTGGTGGTTAAATCTGGGTGCTAATTGAGCCAGTCATCCTGCAGCCAGGAGATCCAGTGGGCAGCTGGATGTAGCTCCAGGCCCTTACCTCTGTGCCACCAGGGCTGTGTGTGCCCCAGCGTGGCACATGCCTCTGGGAGCGGTGCCTGTGTGGGTTGTGTGTCGCGGGCAGCTGCAGTCCCATGATTGTGCTCTCCCTGAGCCCAAGAGCAGCCCCGGGAAGGGGAGCTTAGCCCAGGCGGGGGTGAGCAGGCTCGGCCCCACAGTGCCCCGGGATCGTTGCTGCACAGCCCGACCCTGCCGCCGGGCAGGGAGGGAGAAGCTGCTCAACCTGTTTGGCAGCAGCAGCAGCAGCTTCTCCCCTTTGTGTGTCTGTGGTGACTCCTCCAGCCTGCTGGGCTGTGCTGCCCTTGGAGGCCAGAGCAGGCTCCTGGTGGTCCTTCCTGCCCTGCCAGGAATTCAGGAGGTCACCTGCCTGAGGCCGTGACTCCTGCCCTTGGTCTCTTGTGCCAGCTGTCCGTGCACAAGTGCTGCCTCCTGCTCTGCTCCAGCAGGGCATTGGCCAGGTGCTGGGGGATGGCTTTGGGGGTGGTGAGGTACCAATGGAGTGAGGGGCTGAGCCGGAGTCCTGGAGATGGGGAAGGGACTGTCAGTACCTCCTGAGCGCTCCGCAGTGGGCCCAGACAGACAGGTAAGGCTCAGCACAGGCAGCCTAAGCTTCTGGGACATAAAGGCAACAGGGAGAGACCCGGGGGAAAGGAGGCTCTTGCCAGCCCCTGTGGAGATCTGCCCGATCCAGGTGCATGCTGTAAATCCATTATAGCTCTTGGCTTCCGGAGGACCTGAGGGAGCAGCTTTGTCTGTCCTTGTGGCCGGTGCCAGCACAAGTGCTTCTGGGCTGTGGTGAACCAGTCGGGGCAGTTGCTCACCCAGCTGGATTTGCTCGGCCTCCCCGCTTTGTGCAGCTTGTGCCGGCTGGAGGAGGGCAGGCAGGGCTGCTCCAGGCTTCTCCCTCCTTGGGCGACGCAGGACAAGCCAGCGTTGGCAGTTTTGAGCCATGACCATCACGTCTCCCTCAGGGAGCATCTCGGGCAGAAGGGGTTACGCAGGTGTGTCCAACCCCTGGCTGCTTGTCCAGAGAGAGACTGTGGCTTGTCTGCATTCCCTGGGCTGTGTCCTGGGTGGCCTTTGAGACTGTGAGCCCTCTCTGCTGCGCAGGAAGGTGTCTGTGCTCCTGCTCCTCCGTGTCCTGGAGGAAGGGGGGGTTACAGGTGTCAAGTGCAGGAGCTGCAGCCAGGTGGGAGACTGGGTGGGGGGTGTGGGTCACTTAGAGGGAGAAGGTCAGCCCTGTTGGAGTTGCAGGAGTGGCTCAGGGTGTGAAAGATGGCTTGGTGGGCCCCTGCGCCAGCTCTCCCTCTCCCCGGGCAGAGCGATAAAGATCACAGCAATCTGTGGAATCCAGGCGCTGTTGAACTTGGCTTGTCCCCCACCTTCTCAGTTACCGTCCGCACTGGCTGCCCAGCTCACAGGAATGGGAACAGGGAGAGCAGCGTCTCCCGCCTCAGAGGTGTTTGTCTTGAGCAGGAGCCTGGCTGTTAACGACTTCCTTTGGGGAGGCAGCTCGCCAGGCACGCCGAGTCAAAGGAGCACCGCGAGCTGCGGGACGCCATGCGTGCTGGCTGCCGTTGGCTGCACAGAGCTCTGGCCTCTGCTCCGGGGCTCTTGTCAGAGCTTCCCTCTGCAGGGAAAGAGGGAAGGGGGTCCTTCCCGTTCCCTGCCAGCCCCATCTCGCCTGGAGGGCATCCGGCACCGCGGGAGGTGGGATCCTCCACAGTTGCAGGGTGGGATGGGAGCGCGGATCTTGGCACAGGAGTGGGATGAGCTGCCAGCCATGTTGGCTAGTGTCAGTGGCTGCGTCGCTCTCCAGCCTCGTGCTGCTGCTCCTCAGCACCTCGGAGGAGGCAGGCATGGGGCACGTCCCCACTGGAACCTGCTGGAAGCCGGCCTGGCAGTGCCTGTGGGTTGTGTGACTGTGGGAAAGGCTCTAAAGCTGGTGGCTTGGGCAAGTGCTGTACCAGAGGCTGTGGGAAGGGAAGTGGTGGCAGCAGCAGGACCTGCCGCCCATCCTTGTCAGGATACTCTGGGACAGGCGCTGTCTGTGCCTGATCCAGGAGCTCCGGAGGTGGCTGAGCAGCCCCTGGGGCAGGTGTGAGCTGGAGGTGGAGGTAGAAGCCTCTCCTTGGGTCTTGTTTGAATGTCCTTAGTGTCCTGGCACAGCAGGGGTGATGGAGCTGTTCCCTCCCATCCCTTTTTCTGTTGGAAATTGCTGGATTCCTCTGCTTGGGTGGGGGAAGGATTATAGTGCCAGTGACTGCAAAAATTGGAGAATCTGGCATTTAAGAGGTGTGTGTTCTGGGGGTGTGAAATGTCACTTTGGCATGCGGGGCAATAGTTACACTTTAAACTTCTGTGTGCTCGTTTGGGCTCGCTGCCAGTGCTGCCAGTCCGTGGATGAGCTGTTCCTGGCCAGGGCAGGGGTCTGGGACCATGGCTCTTCCCCAGGCCTGCCCCGGGAGCCGTGAGGTTGATCCTTCGAGCCTGTGTGTCTCTTGGTGCCCAGCTCGGCCTGTCCCCAGGGCAGCAGCGCACCTTGCCTGTGGGGCTGGCTCTTGCCTCTGCAGGGGTCAGAGACCAAGATCCAGCTTCATTCCTTCTGGTGGGCTGGAAGGGGCACTGCCTCTCCCAGAGCCAGGACTGTGCTCAGACGCCCTCTGCCCTCTCTCCTAGGAGTTACGAAGACATGCTGGTGGATGAAGTGGCCCCCGACCGGTACTACTGGGCCCCGCTGGCCCAGCACGAGCGGGGCAGCCTGGCCAGCCTGGACAGCCTGCGGAAAGGCGGCCCGGCCCCGGGGAACTGGCGCCAGCCGGAGCTGCCGGAGGTCATAGCCATGCTGAGCTTCCGGCTGGACGCCGTCAAGTCCAACGCAGCCGCCTACCTGCAGCACCTGTGCTACCGCAACGACAAGGTGAAGACGGAGGTGCGCCGGCTGAAGGGCATCCCCGTGCTGGTGGGGCTGCTGGATCACCCCAAGAAGGAGGTGCACTACGGCGCCTGCGGAGCCCTCAAGAACATCTCCTTCGGCAAGGACCAGGATAACAAGATCGCCATCAAGAACTGCGACGGGGTGCCCGCGCTGGTGCGCCTGCTGCGCAAGGCCCACGACATGGACCTCACCGAGGTCATCACAGGTAGCGGCTCCAGGGGAGGGCGGGACAGGCTGGCCCCTGGGGTGTGGGGTCTGTGCTCGGGGTCCAGGTGCTCACCTTCCGCTTGTGGCATTGCAGGGACGCTGTGGAACCTGTCCTCGCACGACTCCATCAAGATGGCCATCGTGGATCACGCACTGCATGCCCTGACCGATGAGGTGGTCATTCCCCGCTCCGGCTGGGAGCGGGAGCCCAACGAGGATTCCAAACCCCGCCATATAGAGTGGGAGTCGGTGCTCACCAACACCGCTGGCTGCCTTAGGTATGGATCTGGCAGAGCGCTGGCTTGGGTTTGGGCTGTTGCTGGCACCTCCAGAGGACTGTGGGAGCAGCTGCTCTCTCAAAACAGCTGCTCAAGCGGCAGACCTTGAGTTTGGAGGCATTTACCCTCAGTGAGGGGAGCTACAGGAGCTGTTTTCTCTCTTGGGCTCTGCGGGGTGTGGGCTGCCCCTCGCCTGCCCTCAGCTGTCTCTCCCACGATGGTTCTCTCCTGCCTGCCAGGAATGTGAGCTCGGAGCGGAGCGAGGCCCGTCGGAAGCTGCGGGAATGTGACGGGCTGGTGGACGCCCTGATCTACATTGTGCAGTCCGAGATCGGCCAGAAGGACTCGGACAGCAAGGTACCACGGCGGGACTGGTATTGGGAAGGGGAGGGCTTGCGTGGGGTGCACCTGGCACCTCTGGGCCAGGAGGTGTCTGGCACTCAGCCTGCAGTTTGGAGTAGGAATGTTGGTCCCCCAAGAGGGGTTGGGGGTTGTGGGTTGTGTCACTCGTCCCCACAACGCTCTCCCCTGGGTCAGGGCTTCTGGATCAGCCTGGATGAGGTCTTGGCTTGAATTTTCCTTGAGCTTTAAGCTGAAGGCTGGGCCGGGCCCTCACTCGCAGACCTGGAGCGCTGCTCCCAGTCTCTCAGTCAGACACTCTGGTTCTCTCCCCAGCTGGTGGAGAACTGCGTGTGCCTGCTGAGGAACCTGTCCTACCAAGTCCACCGTGAGATCCCCCACGCCGAGCGCTACCAGGAGACACCCCTTGTCCCCACCAACAACACCGGGCCCCACAATGCCAGCTGCTTCGGGGCCAAGAAAGGCAAAGGTTTGTGTGCCAGCAGCAGGGAAGGGAGGGAGGGGAACAGAGACAGGTCTTGAGGGTGGTCTGGGGTCTTTGTGCTGCTACTCGGGCATCTCGTGCGAAGCCTGAAGGGCAGCTTTCTCTGGAGGCGCGGTGATCCCTGCTTCCCTGCTCTGGGAGCTGTTGCTTGGCTTGCCCAAAGCATTTTGATACAAGCTGTGGTGGGTGTCTGTGGTGGCGGGATGGTGACGGGTACACGTCCACTAATTCCACGCCTTCCCTTTTCCCCTGTGTTGCCCCTTCCCCTTCCCTTTGCTTTCTTGCCAAATGATTTGCCCCATGATGCTGTCGGCACTTCCCTCCTCCCGCCTCCCCTCTCTCCTGTCCTTCTCTCCGCCTCACCAATAGACGAGTGGTTCTCCAGAGGTGAGTGCGCTTCTTGTACTTTTTCCGTGGTTTAATTGGGTGCTTTTCTCCAGTTCTCTTTGCCCCCCTCCCCAGCTGGGCACATTCTGCCTGCTGTGTGGCTAATGCCCCCAGTGTCCCCTCCTGTGACACACTGGTTGCTTGGCTTCAGCTCGCCTCTGGGCTTGTTCCTGCAAGTGGCGAAGAGCTGTTGGGCCAAGGTGGGTGGGGAGAGGAGGAGTCTCACACCTCTCCACTTGTCCTTCGAAGGTAAAAAGCTCCCAGAAGACCCTGGTGCCGACACGGTGGATTTTCCCAAAAGAACAACTCCAGCCAAAGGTATGCGCCTTGAGTGATTGTGCGGGGCTTGGGCGTCAGGGCGGCTTTTGCCACAGCAGCCTGTGAGAGGAGCTGTTTCCCATTGAAGTGAGCCTCTCCAACGGGCAGAAGCTGGGTTTGGGGCAGGAATGCCCAAGGGCCTGTTAAAGCATGAGCTCCGCCAGTAGTGGTGAGGATCTTGTGCATGGATGAGGTCAGTGCTGCTTCACAGGCAAATACTGCCCCAGGGGCTGAGGGACAGCACAGTGACACAGCCCTCTGTGGTGATCTCAGTCTTGCCAGCACAGTTGCCCTCTTGCCTGCTCTTCACTTCTGGGCATGAAGAACAGGCATGATTTAAAGCTAAGATCTCTGCCGAAAAGTGCTCCCCAGCCATGAGAATGAGGAAGGGTCATTCCCAGAAGCTTCCAGGGACAAGTGTCTCGCTGCACGTGATTCACAGTCCCTGACCAAACAGTGGCTGGGGTTTCTGGTACCCTGGGGGGGCAGCCTGTGCCAAGGATCCCACCCCCTGAATGCCTGAGTCGAAGCTTCCAGCTTCGTCTGCCCAGCAGTGCCCCTTTGGATCAGGCAGAGCCCTCGGATAAACCCTTCCTGTCCTCCTTGGCAGGCTACGAGCTCCTCTTCCAGCCAGAAGTGGTGCGGATATACATCTCCCTCCTGAAGGAGAGCAAGACTCCAGCCATCCTGGAGGCTTCGGCAGGAGCCATCCAGAACCTGTGCGCTGGCAGCTGGACGGTGAGTGCCCACGGCGCTGGCGGTGCGACGGGGAGCAGAGGGCCCCACCCGTGGGGGCCGGCAGCAGCGTCCCCAGCCCCGGGTGACGCGGTGGCCCTGTGCCTCCCCGCAGTACGGCCGGTGCATCCGCTCAGCCCTGCGCCAGGAGAAGGGGCTCTCCGCCATCGCTGACCTCCTGACCCACGACAGCGAGCGCGTGGTGAAGGCGGCATCCGGGGCCCTGCGCAACCTGGCCGTGGACCTGCGCAACAAGGAGCTGATCGGTGAGGACAGTCACGCTCCCTGTGTCCATGCAGGCTAGGCAGGAGCTTCCTGCTTCTCCTCTTGGCTGCTGGGGAAGCGCGTGGGCACGGCGACAGCCCAGCCTCTGTCTGCTGCCCTCACCTAGAGTAGGGAGTGCTGAGCTCCGCAGAGAGGGACAGCAAAACGGGTCAGCTGTCAGCGGTTTTCCCGTCGGTCCTGTTCCCTGTTTGCTGAGCCCCAGCTCTTTATCCTTCCCAGGCAAACATGCCATCCCCAACCTAGTGAAGAACCTGCCTGGAGGCCAGCAGACGCCTGCCAAAAACCTCTCTGAGGACACGGTGGTGTCCATCCTCAACACTATCAATGAAGTGATCGTGGACAACCTCGAGGCGGCCAAAAAGCTCCGGGAAACACAGGGGATCGAGAAGCTTGTGCTGATCAACAAATCTGGGTAGGCTCTGCTCAAAGGAAGATGCCGAGGGGTGGAGGGGGGCCTTCACTCTCTCTGGGTTTCCAAGCATTGCTTCCTTCGCCTCTTTCTAGGAACCGCTCAGAGAGAGAAGTCCGGGCAGCTGCCCTCGTCTTGCAGACAGTCTGGGGCTATAAGGAGCTGCGGAAGCCCCTGGAGAAAGAAGGCTGGAAGAAGTCAGATTTCCAGGTGTGGGGATGCCCTGTGGTGGCCAGGGCGGTAGGTGGGATCCTGCAGCAGGGTGAAGGGTGTTGCTGGAGCTTGGCAACGCTGGCCTGCGGCTCTTCACCTTGCTGGTGGCACTGGGCACCCACAGAACTGTCCCTGTGCTGTTTCTCAGCCGGTGGCTGGCAGGAAGTCTCTGCTAGGAACGCTCAGCATGTGTCCCACATGAGCATGAGGCAGGAATTTTGTTCCTCTAAGTGCTGCTGTGGCAGTGTTGAAGAACCGGGCTCTCCCACGCTCAAGTTTCCCTCCCAAAAGCAGGAGGGTTCCTGGGTGTGTGCTGGTGCTGGAGGGGTGGGATGTGCTGGTGAGGAAGGAACCTCTGGGCCCAGGGTTTGAGTGGTCACTGTTGCTGTAGGTGAACCTGAGCAATGCCTCTCGGACCCAAGGGGGGAACTCCTTTGATGACAGCACCTTGCCTCTTATCGACAGGAACCAAAAAACAGGTATGTACTTGCCTTCAGCACCTGTGCCCACCACCATCCCTCTGCCTTGTGGCAGGGAACTCGGGGAAACTGGCGTTTGTCCCCTCCCTGCTCTTCAGCTTTGGCTTCCCTGCCAGCCTCAGCTGCACACACAGGGCCGTTGGTATGGGCCTTGGGTGACTCTCCTGGCCATCAGAACCATCCGTCTGGGCCTTAGATGGGGCTGGCACTGTAGGTCCTGGGGTGTCCTTGGGTCACAGAGCTGCAGCGCAGCTGAGCCTGGGCTCCCCCAGCTGGGGCAGGGAGCAGTTTCTCTGTGGCTCCTGGCTGCAGGAACTGTCCCTGATGTGCTCTCCCATCCTTGTAGACAAGAAATCCTCCCGGGAGGAGATCCAGATGAGCAACATGGGACCAGGTAGGAGAGGGACTCCCCCTTGGTGTGTGGGGAGCAGGGCAGAGTTCACATCTCCTGCGGGGGGAGTGTGCAGCCCCCCAGGAGATGACATGACTGGCTGACTGTCCCCTCTCCTGCTGCAGACTATTCCACACTCAACGAGAGGGACCACAGCAGGACGCTGGACAGATCCGGTGACCTCGGAGAGATGGAGCCGGTGAAGGCAGCGCCGTTGATGGTGAGCAGCTCTCTTTAACTCGGGGAGAGTGGGATGGGTGCAGGAAATGCCACATCACTGTCCTGCCTGGTGGAGGAGAGGAGAGCTGGGCTCCACAACTAACACCCCCCCATGCCCTGGCCCCTACTAACAGCATGTGTCTGCAGCAGGAGGAGGGGCAGGAGCAGCAGGAGGAGGGGCAGGAGTCGCAGCCTGAGGTAGAGGAGGCGGAGGAAGATGCTGCTGTGCCCTCCCCCGTGTCGGTATGTCCCACGGTGTCGTCCTGCCCAATCTGACTGTGGTGACAGATCCTGCTGTGCTCTTAGGGGTGCTTGGCCAGCCAAATCCTGCTCCAATCACTGCTGCTGCAATCACTGGTGCTGTGATCCTGCCTCCGCCCTCACTCCCGCTCCAGCCTTTAACACCTGTCCCCCCCTCTCTCTCTCTCCACAGCAGAAGATCTAGCTGGCCTCCCTGCCTCTGCTCCGTTTGGGTTGATAATATATATATAAATATATAACTCTTCATGGTGGAATGGACCGACTTTTACCTTGTCTTATTGTTGGAATTTCGCTGGACTCTCTGTGCCAACCATCCAGCCAAACGCCTGGGCCGGGTCCCCAGGGCAGCCCGGGCCACTCGGTCTCCTCCGGGCCGCTGCACCTCCCTGTTCTGGGACACCACCACTGAGAACTCCTCCTCCCGTCCGCCAAGACCTCCTTCCTCCTGAGAGTAAAACCTTCCTGCCTGACTCTGCCGGATCAGCCGGCGTGGATGCTGCACACGAGGACTCGGATCTCTGCCTTGACTAGGAGCTGCCTTCTCTCCCACGCCTCCCCCCTGCTCCGAGATGTCTTGCAGGGACAGGGACTGGGACCTCACTCGCCGCCGCCTTGTTTTTGGTTTGGTTTTGTTGCCTATAGGATATATTTTTTCGTGCAGGATCACTCTTCAACCAGGGCCGTGGGGACAACAGGAGCATCCCTCCTCCCTGTGAGGGCTACAGGACCAGAGCCCAGGAGCTGGAGGCACGGGGGCCAGGGGAAGAAAAACCAGCAATGGCATCTCTTGCTTTGCTCTAGATGAGGCTTTGGGGGCGTGGGAAGGGGGATCCAGCTCTGGATCCTGCAGAGAGGGGTCTGGATGGGGCCCTGGCTCCCACCCGCTGCCTGTGTGAGGAGGATCCTTCTGTGAGGAAGGGGGTCAGTGCTGGGGCGTGGGCCAGGGTCCCCACGGAGGGAGGAGATGCGGCAGGGTTTTGGGGAGAGCGGGCGGCTCGGGGCGCACTGTGCCGGGCACCTGGAGCCGGGATCCCGCGGCGCTGCCCCGCTGACTTTCTCTTGACACGTGCCTTTCTTTTGCCACTGTGAAATAGCTCTTTGAATCGTACTGTCCGGCTGCTTCCCTGGGAAAGGGGAGTTTCCTGGGCTTCCAGCAGGGCTGAGCTCTTCCCTTCCCCGCTGGGAGCCTTACTGTCTGCAGTGGGGCTGGGAGCCTGTTTTGGAGGGAACCCAACCCCCGTGCCCTCGCTGAGAGGGTACAGGGTGCTCATCTGCGTCCTGGCCTGGGCTGCCATGGGAGTTGGGATGTGCTCCTCCTCCTCTTGGCTGTGGTGCTGGGGCACATCCATGTGCTGTGATCTTTCGGGGGCCTCTGGGGCTCCCTGTGCAACTGGAAGCTTCTGCAGGAGGCTGCAAACTGGAGCAGGAGCCCTCCCAGCCCGGGGCTCTCCCCAGGGCGGGCTCTCAGGGCACGGGGAGGTGGCAGGGGCAGAGTTGGTGCCTTGCTCCTGCCCCAATTCCCCCCCAGCTCTGGCTGGGCCTGCCCCACTTCCAGCCCCACCTCAGCTTGGTTAGGTTTTGTTCTGGGGTCTAACTCTTCTCTTTTCCTTTAAATATGTAAAACACTAATTCCTTTTTTAATTTTTAATTCCAAATGAACCAAAAAAAACAGCGTCCCCCTTCTCTCCTCCTTGGCCCTGGTGGGGAGGGGGGGCCAAGGAGGTGGGGAGGGGGAAGCGCCAAGCCGTTCCTCCTCTGATTCCTGTGCACACTCTTGTAACGCTTTTAAAACAAAATGATTTTTTTATATAAATAAAGTTTTTAAAGTGTGATGTGTGCCTGCCCTTTCGGTGTTTTTGGCTTTGCTGCTGGGTG
Organism: Chamaea fasciata; assembly: GCF_029207755.1. Lineage (NCBI taxonomy): Eukaryota > Metazoa > Chordata > Aves > Passeriformes > Sylviidae > Chamaea > Chamaea fasciata. The sequence goes on along the minus strand of NW_027094092.1, from coordinate 901,272 downwards.
GGCCCAGGTGCCTTTTCCAGGAGTGGTGCTGGTCTCTATGGCTCCCAGAGGTGTCACACCACATGGTGTGACAAACCATGTGTAATTTCCCAGCCCTGCCACTTTGCCTTGTACCCTTGTCCCCAAAGCCACCAGTAAGCAGAGAAAAGGCAGGACCGGGTATTTTATTGCTTCAGGTCCAAGGGGCAATGCCAGGGATGTCATGCAGGGAGGGGGGTACAAGGAATGATGCCTGCCTTGGCAGCAACAAGGCTGGGGACAGTTGGCTGAGCGGGACCAGTGGCAGGGATGTTGATGGGTGGGGTACGAGGTGCGTTTGAGTCCGCAGGGACAATGCCAGGCGTGTTGATGGTGGGCACGATGCTGGGCACATCCAGGCAGGGAGGCTGGGTGCCCGGGGCTTAGACAAAGAGCTTGTCGTAGCAGGGCTGGCAGTACATCTTGTCGCCGCGCTCGCGGACGGTGCCCTTGTGCAGCCGGCCCAGGCAGTAGGTGCAGATGAAGTGCTCGGGGTGGTACCTGCGCCCCGCGGCCGTGATGCAGCGCCCGGTGACGGGGCGGCCGCAGCCGTGGCAGATGGTGCCCTGCCGCTGGTGGAAGTGCAGCTCGCAGTAGGGCCGCCCCTCCAGCTCGAAGAAGGACCCGCCGGTGAAACCACACAGGCACTCCTGGGGGAAGGAGAGGGGAAGGCTGGCGTGGCCCTGGGAACACCCTCCTATGACGTGCGTCCCCGCCATCCCACTCACCGTGCACACGAAGCACTCGGTGTGCCAGACACCGTCCAGAGCTGACAGGTAGTTGTCCAGGACAGGGCGCTCACAGCCCTGGCATTTGGGGGCAAACATGGCCAGGAAGTCCTGGTGGCAGTATGGCTTCCCATTGCGCTCCAGGAACCCTGTGGGGAGGGGATTGGGATGGGCACCCACCTGGGGCTGGCTCATGCTGGGGACATGGTGGCACTCAGGAGAGGAGGCAAGGGAGAGACCACGGGGAGCTGTCAGATAAGTGCAAGAGCAGGGAATGGCTGGGGTGGGGGCAGGACCCCCGCACCTGTTCCTTGGGACATACCCTCATCTCCGAACACCTTCCCGCAGTGGGCACAGAAGAAATGCTCGGGGTGCCAGGTCTGCTCCAGGGCCGTGAGGACTTTCTGCAGGAAAAGTCGAGGTGAGGGGGCTGGCGGTGGCGGGGGCTGGCCGGGGGGTCACGCACTCACCTCGCGGATGGGGCCGGCGCAGTAGGCACAGCGCGGGGAGAAGGCCTGGTGATAATCCTCCTCGCAGAACGCCCGCCCGCCCTGCTCGAAGAAGGGCTCCTTGTCCAGCTCCTTCCCGCAGCGGGCGCAGGTGAAGTGCTCGGGGTGCCAGGTTTTGCCCAGGGCTGTGAGCACCTGCGAGGAGGAGGAGGCCCAGGGGCTGTGGGGGCAGCTCCGGGGGCTGCCCAGGGGGGCCGGGGTGGCAGCGGGGGGCTCACCTTGCCAGCGATGGGCTTGCGGCAGGCGGCGCAGACGCCGGCGGGCGCGGCTGTGATGCCCAGCTCCTGCAGGTCCCGGGTGAGGCTGTCCAGCATGTTGTCCAGCAAGGACTCCGTGGGCACGCCGGCTCCTTTCCCTGCAGCTGCCAGCTGCTGGGAAGGAGGATGGTGAGGTGTGGGTGAGGGCCAAGCACCCCAGCCTGCTGCCCCAGGGCCAAGGCTCACCTTGCTCTGCGTGTGGCCCAGGTCGGCCAGGAGCTCATCCAGCTGCCAGGTGGCTTCCGTGGGTGGGGGTGAGGGGAGCAGCGGCTTTGGGACCGGCACAGGGGTGCTGGACATGGCAGAGAGGGGAGGTGCTGTGGTGTCCACCCCAAGGCAGGGACCAATACCCCTCCACCCCTGCCAACACAGCCCTTTCCCACAGGCCACCGCAGGGAATGCGGCAGGTGTGCAGGATACAATCTGTCCCAGGTGACCCTGGATGGCAGATCCCGGCAAGGAATGGACAGCCTTACACGGCTTTGCCCTCCCGTGGCCTTTTTTACCTGTACACTGAATCCAAACCTTCCCCTGGAGGCTGAGCTCGAGGTGGCAGCGGCACCTGGAAGGACAAGCCCTTGTGGCAGAGCCCTCAGGATGCTCCCCTGGCAGCTTCCCCTGCCCAGCTCCACCACTCCATCCTGAGCTGAGGGGTCTCTGTGCCCAGGCATTACCTTCAGGGTACCATGCTGGGCATCCTGGCAGGAGCTTGGTCCCTGCAGTGCACGGTCCTTGGAGGCCGGGCAGGAGCTCTGCTCCAGTTCTGCCAGCAAAGCATCTGCACGGAGACACCCCGGTCAGGCCCCAGAGTCGCTAGCTGCCCACCCTGCCATCTTGTACCACTCCCAAAATCTCTGGAGCAAAAGGAGTGTCACAGCACGTCCTGCTGGCCAGCTGCCAGCGCCCCGAGGGGCCCTGAGCACGCTCCCTGAGGCCCCCATCCCGCTGCAGGATGTGCCCACCTTCCCAAAGAGTGAGGCAAAGGGTCCTGCCCCCACACACCACCCCTGGCCAGCAAAGAAACCTCTGCCAGTCCTCAACTTGACCCCAGCACAAGCCCTGGCAGGGAAAAGCTCGCTCTGGGCCCATCCTGTGTGTCCAGAGCATCACTTCCCCCAAGGTGGGCTGAACACTTTTCCTTTCTGCTTTCGCCTCTCTGCCTTGGCTGTCCCTCACATTGGGAAACAGGGAATGCCCCCAGCAGTGTGGCTGCTTCCTTTACCCCGGCTCCCCCACCCCAGGCCGGGGATGGCTCCCAGCTCCACTGGGCCAGGGTTGTGTCGCTGCCGCAGCCCATTTCCTGCTCTCAAGCTTGCTCCATTTTTGGCCTAGCGCTTGCTCAACCAAGAGCCCCATCAGTCCCTTGGGACGGGGGAAGCACAGGAGGGAGCAGGGCTCCACAGCTGCCCCTCAGCAGCATCCCCTCCCGGTCCTGAGGTACAGGAAGAAAAAGGCTCCCTTGAGATCCTGAAAATGTGACCCTCAAGCCAGGCCGGGCTCTAGGATCAGCTCCAGCGAGGCCCAACTTACCCAAATCCTCCATCCTGCCTTGGCGTGGGGGTCCCAGGGCAGGGGCAGCACCCTGAGGGGCTGTGATGGCAGTCCAGGCTGCGCCGGCTCTGTTCCGGTCTTGCCTCCACCCCCGTGCCGGGGTTTGTCACCCAGGGTTTCCTCTGTGGGCTGCGTGCCTCACACCACGTGTGCCAGGAGCAGCTGGGGCACAGGGAGCCACAAACAGCCCAGGCTGGGGCTGCACGGGGGAGAAAACCGGCCAGTGGGCTGGCCAAGGAGCTCCAGGAGCCAAGACGTGGATGTCCTGCTGAGCCAGGCCCTTTCCAGAAGCCACTGGCCACGTGGGACGTGGGATGGCATCCCTGTGCTGGGTGGAAATGGATTTGTGGCAGCATGATGGAGCAGCGCCGTCACATTGCAGCAGAACCGTGCCTTTGGGGGACGCTTCTTGAGCTTTGTCATCGATTTCCAGGTACCAGCGAATCCTTTTTTTGGCAGAGAAAATCTCCTGGCACTGCTGGGAGCAGGAAGTGAATGTGGAAACAGCTCCAGAGGACAAGGGGAGTGCTAATGCCAGAGGTGGGTGCATGTGGCTTGGCGTGTCCTTTAGGGTCCTGTCTGGGTGTTTGGAGGAGGCAGCATCTGGTAGGTGACCAATAACATCTCCGTCATCTTGGCCACCAGCCCTGCCAAAGCGTCACCATGTCCTGGCTTGGCTCCTGTCTAGTCCAGCCAGAAAAACCTTGGGGGCAAAGCTTGAGAGCCACAGACTCCACCCTTTCTGTGGGGAGACACCAGCACCCACAAGGGTCAGGCTGGCACTGCCTTGGCCCTCATGGATGGGGCGGGCTGGAGCTGAGCCCCTCCAGCTGCCACCCCAGGGGTCACTTCATTCCTGACAGCGTTTTGTCGCCTGCTCACAGCAGGGACATCCAGCCCAGCCCTGCCTCAGGAAAAGGCCCCGTGGCCACCACCCCGCTGTGTCTGGGGATGCTGAGAGCCACCCAAAGCCGAGAGGAGGTGTCACTCCTCGGGGCTGCCTGGCGCTGGGATGGCTCGCTGTGTCAGGCGCTTCCCTTTCTGCCCGCAGCAGAACCTTCCTGCCCCCGGAAGGTTTCGGGCTATTTTTGGCTCTCTCAGCGATTTAGTGTTGTGTGAGCCCGAGCGCACACGAGCGTCGGGAGCTGGAAACTTCTTAAAAACTTGTCCTTACAGAACCCAGAGGCCACAGGCTGAGCTGTGCCCTGCCCTGAGCCCTGCTCCCCTGTTCTAACGAGAATTCAGTGACCCCAGCCTTGCCTGCAGAGGGGAAAGCAGTCACGACAATGACAGGGATAGATTGCCACGGGGCTGACATAAGGCAGGGGCAGGAGGAGTCCCTGTGCAAGGATCCCGAGGTTTTCTTTAACTTTCATGCGAGGACATTCTCCTCCTGCCCAGCGTCTGGGTCAGGGGAACGCGGCTCTCCACAGTGAGGGGGTTTATTGGCGCGCTCTCAGGAGCTGTTGGAGACACTTTTGTTTTTTAGGAACATCCCGGAGCGCAGGAGTTGGAATGCAGAAGCAGAAGGAAGCACCAGGCGCTCGGAGCCCTCTCACTGGTGGGAACCAGTTCGGCAAACAGGATTTTCCAGCTGAACGCTGTGAGCTCTTTGAACCCCTGTGATTTTTGCTGTCTCCCGAGGGAGGATGAGGGGCACCTTGTTCTGGGGAAGAGTTACCCTTTGTTCTCCTGTCCCTAAACGGTGGGTAAGACCAGCCAAACCCTCCTCGCCGGAGCAAGCACATCGCAGTCCTCCTCCCCAATCCACGCCCTCAATCCCGGCCTGGTGGCACATCCCGCTGCGGCCAAGGCAAGGAAATACTGCGGCAGGATCAGTCCAAGTCCAGGAGCCTGGACACCGAGGCGGCGGCGACAGCAGGGACGGGAGGACAGTGGCGACCGTGACAAAACCCCCCTCCGGGTGGCGCCTTCAGCGTCTGTGGGGGCGAAGTTTCGGGGTTTGGTGTGGGTTGAATGCGTTAAGTGCAGTTCCCGTGGGAGAATCGGACGCTGCAGAGGTTGTTCTAGGGAAGGACTCGGGTCCCGAAGCCTACGGGCGCGGATCCCCCCGCACAGCCGCTCCCGGGGCTCCCGCCCAGGGGCGGGGACACAGCCGGGAACGGGGAACCGGCGTGGCCTCAGCTCCGGTGGAACTACAACTCCCGGCAGGCACCGCGCATGCGCGGCCGCGGGGCGGAAGCGGGCGGGGCTAGGGCTGTGTGCCCCGCCCCCCTTGCGCCGGCCACCATTTTGTCACCGACTTTCACCCGCCGCCCGACGGGGCGTTTTTTTTTTTCTTAAAGGAGAAGCGGTAGCCAAAAGCGGCCCGACCGCCAGGCGCCGCCGGTACCGCGGGCGGCGCCGCAGCCCCGCGGCACGGAGCGGCCGCGTGGGGCGGGGCGGCGAACGGCTTCCCCTGCCAGGCCTCGCCCGAGGGGCAAAGGGGCCCGGGGGCAGGCGGAGGGGCGCAGGCAGCGGCGGCGGTAGGGAGCCCGGCGGTGCCGGGGGCCGGGCGGCGGCCGCGCGGCGGACGGGCGGTCCGGGCGGCGGGGCCTGCGGGGCGGCGGCCGCGGGGGCCGCGCTCGAGTGGGCGCCGAGCGGGGCCGGCCGGGGGGGGAGCGGGAGCGCGAGCGCAGCGGCCGCGGGGGCGCCTGCGCGAGAGGCGGCGCGAGTCCGGGGCGCGCGCGGGAGCGGCGCGCTGACTGGTCGCTCGGCGGTGAGGGGGCGGGCCCCGCCCCGGCCGGGCCGCCCATTGGCCAGGCGGCGCGCGAGCGGCGGGGAAAGGCGTGAGCTCGGCGGGCGGGGGGACTCGGGCCAGGGGGGCAGGGCCGTCACCCGCGTCCCGCCGCGGATTGGTGGTCGCGGGCAGGGGGCGGGGCGCAGGGGCCGCGCGTGAAGGCGGGCGGCGGGCGCCGATTGGCCGCGGGCGGCGGGGGCGGGCGTGCCCGGCCGAGGGTGGAGCGCGGCCGTCCCGGCCCCGCCGCCGCCGCCGCCGCCCCGATGCCGGCGGGCACCGAGCAGCCGGGGGCCGCCGCCGCCGAGCCGCCGCCCGCCCCGGGACCGCCGTCCGCCGCAGACAGGCCGCCAGCTTCGGGCCGCCGCCGTCCGCCGCCGCCCGTCGCCGATCAGGGGGAGGAGTCCGGCGGCAGCCGGGTGCTGAGGGGCGGCCGGGAGCGCGGCCGCGCCGCTTCGGCCGCGGGGGGAGCCGCCGCCGCCGCCGCGTCCCGCCGCCGTAAGGCCGAGTATCCCCGACGCCGGCGGAGCAGCCCCGGGGCGCGGCCCGCCGCCGAGCAGCCCGCCGCCGAGACGCCGCCCGCGGCCAGGAAGGCCCCCCGGGCCGGGTGAGTCCCTGCAGCGCCGGGCTCCGCCCGCGCCTTCCGGGGATCGCGGCCGCGGCCGCGGGGCTGCGGGCGGCCTCTGGCCGACCCGCGCCGACGGGCCCGGGCTCTGGGGCCGCCTCCGGCCGCGGGGTGCCCCGCGCCGCCGCCCCTTTGTTCCGGCCGGGCTGGGCCGGCCCCGCCGGTCCCTTCCCAGGAAGGGCAGTGTCCCGGGAGTCGCCGGCTGCGCAGCGCCCTCGGGCAGCGGCCGCTGTCCCGGTGCCCCGCGGCGCCAGCGCGGTCTGGCCCCGGCTGCCAAAAGTTGGGTGAGGGAGGCGGTGGGGTCTCCACTCCCGGGAGGAGGTGCTGCGTTCGCTGCACCTTCGGTCCTGAACAGGACACCGGAGCCTTTGGAAGTGCAGCTGCTCTGCCCTGTTCTAAGCGCAACATCGACCCGGATCGGTCATAACTATCCTGGGCATGGCTGGGCCTTTGCTGCTGGATATTCTATAGTTCCCCTCAGCGTCCTGTGGCTGAAACAGTCCGCCTTGGCTCGTGGGGTTTGAAAACGATCCAATAGAGAGGCACCGGGACTTTGAGGAACAGAGGCTCATCTCCACCTCCTTCAGTTCCTGGTTGCTGCCCCCATCCCATCGCGTCTGGCTCTTACACTTGCTTTTGTCTTTTTTTCAGGTGCGCAGATAAAGTCGCTGGTAAAGGTAAGAGCTGAATTACTTACTCCTGGTGTTGTGTTCCATTCGCGAAGTCTGGGCTGTCCCACGGGTTAGCACAATCTTCCTTTTGGATCTGTCTTCCTTTTAGAGAATGTTTTAGTGCTGGGTGATGTGCAGGTTCTTTCTGAATCTCCCTCAAGACTGTGGAACTGTGATAAGCTGCTGTTGCTGCTGCTGTTGGCTTGTGCCCAAGCTGCAAAATCTTACTGTCGCAAAAAGCACTCGGGCTTTCCATGGCTGGTGGAGCGTGAGGCTGGGCTGCTCCATGGTTTGACTGCTCTTGTTGCACAGCAGTCCCAAGTAGTTGGCAAATCCCGGGTTCACTTGTGTTCTCCGCTCAGAAATCCTTGAGAGACCGGGGAAAGTTGTGTGGAAATCAGGGTGTTCAGATATTCACACTTGTTCTTTTCTAGCTTTAGCGGATTATGGATTTTTTAGGCTGATGTCTTCAGGGGTGAAAGAGAAAATTATTCAGAACTGGGGGCATGAGTAGGGCCTCAACACAAAAGCCTCAGCTGTGGGGATCTGCAACCTGGAGCAGAACTTTTGTTTTCCAGTGCATGCTGAACTTTGTGCACCTATTTAACAATTTTTTTTGTTAAAAAAACCAAAAACAACCCTAAAAAGGAAAAAAAAAGTTAGAGGGCTTTGCTCCTTAGCCGGTGATGACTTCTGAAACAGGTCCAAGTAAAGGGCTTTGTGTAGTGTTGTTTTTGATCTGGCACCAGAGAATTGTGGCAGAATGGAGCACTGAGGAAAGGAGGTCACACACCTGTGCAGATGAATTCCCCTTTCTGCTGGAGCTGTCCGGGTTTGTTTGCCAGCAGTTGTGTCTCCGAGGCTGCTGTTACTCTCGTGTTTTGGTAACTCTTTAGCTTTCCTCCTGCAAGTCTTTATTCCGTTTGGGTGTGGAAGTCCATCACAGTTCCAGTTGGCAAGGTGTGTTTTTATAGACTGAAGCAGAATTAACTGCTGTGTGTTGAGCCCAGATCTTGCTTGTGTGTGTTTTCCCCTCACTGTGTGAAGGGTGGGCAGTGTAAAGTCAGAGCTTCAGCCTCTTACGTCAATGCACAGTTGCTGAAATGTCTAAAAAAGTTTAGCTTCATATGTGTATGGAGTTAAGACTTTAATGGTCATGCTTGGTTTTTTGGTTTTAGGAGAAATATTTATTGGTAGTGGTAGAAACTGGGCAGAATATTCTCATTGTTTACACCAGGAAGTGAAAGTTGTCAGACTGAAATTCCCAGGTTTGGGGAGTCTCTACACTCAAACCATTTTAGCCTTTAACTTGGGCTCTGAGAGTTTCAGCTGTGCTTGAAGGTGAGGGTGGGAAAAGTATTTGTTAAACTTCTGGGGCTCTTTTTTTCCCTGATTAGATTTGCAGCTAAAACGATGGCAGGAATAGTTGCGTGGAAATTGGCACTGGGAAGTGCTGACTTCTGGGCCAGAGGAAATCTGTGCCGTGGGGGGTGGAGGTTGTTTGTTTCTGGTTCGTGTTTTAGTCTACAGAAGCACAGAAGTGAGGAAGCTGCGCTCCTGTGTCTTGGCTGCACGCTGGATGGAGCCCTCGTGCACCTTGTGCTGGTTGGAGAGGAGCTGGAAACAGGCTGAGGACTGTCTTCCTTGGGCAGTTTGTGCAGGAGCAGGAGAGGGACTTCATCCTCCTCCTGCTGGGCTTCTGCAGAAGTTTTTGAAGGAGCCAGACCAGCATAAGCAAGCAGCAGCTTTCCTTTCACGACAGGGTTTTTGTCAGCCTGGACTTCCCTGTGAGTCTGGAAGGCACAATGCCGTTTGTCCTTGCACCCTGGATGGAGCTGGAATAAGGTGCTGAGTGATTCTGGTGAAGGCTTGGAATTCTGTGCTAGTGTTCCCTGACGAGGAATTGATTTATTTTTTTTTTTGCACTGCAGTATTAGCCTCTACTGTCAGCCTCTAAATCCAGTTTGGAATATTCCCAGGGACAGCCATGGTCCAGAGCCATGGGATCAGGCTTCTCCAACATCCCCTTGGGAGTTTAGAGGGAGATGAGAGCCGAAGGTGTGTGTGTGTTGTGCCGCAGCCCCTGGTGTGACTGTCACCACAGTGGCGTGCAGGGGGCCAGCTGCAGTGTCCGCCTGTGTTCCCTGGCTATTCCCTGTCGCCTGCTTAGTCATGCAGTCGCAGGATTTCCCAGCGTGTGCCTGCAGGAATATTGGATGCATAAGTAGAACATTTAATCTCAGCTTACAAATGAATTTGTGTAGCTAGAGTCGCTGTGTAGTAGAATTCACGTCTGGCTTCCTACAGCACTCTGTATCCTTGTGGGAATAATTTTCATTTTAGTCAGGAGAGTCACCTCCCTGGAAGCCCGTTCTCAAATCCAGGGGTTTTGCTAAGAAAACAGTCAGGTTTGGCAGATTTAAAAAGAGATGGAGAACTTGGAGGCTCAGGTAGTACCAAATGGGTTTATACAGAGAGGACTCACGTAATACCTAAGAGTTTTATTCTTAATGCTTCATGCTCCTTTTGGGAGCGACTGCTTTCCCTTAAGGCTTTGTCAGTGTTTGGAGAGAGAAATGTCATTATTTAAAACCAAACCCTATAAAATGCACTGAATTTAAGTAGCTTAGACTGCCCAAACGCTCCAAGGATTTTCCTGTGTCCCATCCGTAGAGTTCCACAGTGCTGTGGTGGGGAAGAGCCTTTTGGATGGAGCTTTGCACTTGGATATTTTTCCCGAGTTTAATTTTTGCCCATGCCATTATAAAACCAGGTGTTTGGTGCCTTATCCGTTGTGTGGTTACTGCCTTAAATTTCAGCGGCGTGCATATGTTGTGGTGCATTTATTTTTATAACAGCTTTTTAACTTGGCAATTAATAGTTTATTTTCCTTTCACTTAATTGCACATGTGCATTTTCTGAAATTGTCTGCGGGGTCAGTAGAAGCTTTCAGATGCCTTATAAATCAAAGTTCAGCCTTGTTGAAAAGCCGAGCAGTGCCCACAGTCTTGTCTTTTGGTTGTCTGAACAAGTCCACAACTTCACCTCGAGTGTCCTTCCAGGTTTCTTTTTCTTGTCCCTTCTCCCAGGGACTGGCGTTCAGTCAAAAATTTCAAGCTATTTTTTTTTTATGAAGGAAAAAGAGACAAAAATTTATTCCAAATCCAGGACTGCCCATGTTCTGGGCAAGGCCTTGGTGATTGCTGATTCCAGCTGTTCCTGCAGCTGAACAGTTGACAGAAGTTTCCTGGTGCAGCCCTGACCCTTGGATAGGGACTAGGGACCATGTTGGGAGGCTCTAGAATTAGAAGGCTTTTCAGATCATGGGTCTGTGTCAGTGTGAGTTCTGTGGCAAAGTAAATACTTGATACATTTCCTAAGGATGGGGTTTGGGAGGTCCCTGTGTATTCTCAGCACGTAAAAATGCCCTGAATCTGTTAGACAGCCGTGCTGAAGCAGTGGAAGTAGGAAGGAGAAATCCTGGGAGAAGGCTTATCAAACACCTTCACTTCAGAGGAAGGAGGCAGAGCTGCTGAGTGAGGAGTGCGCTCTGTCCAGGTGTGTTCTGAGGCAGGCCTGCTTCAGCTCTCTGAGGCTGATTTTTAAAATGATGAATAATCAGCTGAACGCCCAATCTCCCACGGGAATACAGCTCTGCCAGAGCAGCAGTGTGTGCTATCCCTGGCAGCACGGTAGTGCCTGAGGGGGGAATTCCTGGAGGATGGTTTCAGGTGGTTTTGGGTTTGATTTGGCATTCAAAAACCTGAGATGTTCACCATGAGGACTGAGAACATGCAGCAGTCACCTTGAGATCTGCTAAAGAGAGCCAGGAAGGTGCAGTTCATGCTCTGATGGTGAAGTTTATACATGCAAGGCAGCAGCTCGGTGGTTTACAACACAGTGTGATGCTTCACACCCGGGATTCCAGTCAGGCTTTTCCAGCCAAATGTTGCTTATTCTGACCCTGTTAATCAAGGATCAGACAGTGATTAATGCAAAGCAAGCTACATGCTAGGAGAAAAAGGATCATTTGATTCAGAAGGCTTGATGCCAAACTGGAGATTGCAGGCTGGGAGGAATCAGAGAAGTTGTGGATTCCTCATCCCTGGAAGTATCCAAGGCCAGGTTGGACAGGGCTTGGAGCAGCCTGAACTAGTGGAAGGTGTTGCTGCCCATGGCAGGGGTTGGAATGAGACGAGATTTATGGTCCCTTCCAACCCAAACCATTCTGTGATCATCTGTAACATTTCAAAAGACGTTGAGTTCGTGAAGGCCCAGCGTCACAGCAAGCACCAAAAAGTGAGATCAAACAAACTGTACTTGGGAATTTTAGTTTTTAAGGGATTAACTCGCTTACGAGACATTTCAGCCAGTTCTGTTACCTTGCCAAAGCATGTTTGGAGATCAGCCGTGAGCCAAAAGGAAACCACCTGTACAAGCTGCAAGTGAGTGTGGAGACCTCAGGCTAACAGCATTTGTGATGCTTTTTGCTCTAGCACAGCACCAGAAACATCCGGCTCAGATCCCTCAGGGATATCGCCAGGTGTACAATTCCAATGAAGTCTATGTTCCGGGGATTCTCTAAACATGACTTCTCACACGGCCCAACTTTGAAGCTGGCCTTTCATAAAGCACTTGCTGAGCTTTTGAGTGTCTCTTTTGTTGTGCTTCGAGCCAGCAGATTGTCTTAGAAGCCTTTATCCGAGGGAAATAGAAGCTGTTTTTAAATATCAGTGTCTTTCCTTAGAGGGAATGTGAGGAGAGTTCTAAGGGAAGGTTTGCTGAGGTGAGGGCCTTGGGAGCATCCTGGCTCAGCAGGTGGGGCTGAGCAGGTTCCCACAGCAGGCAGGGGCTGCTGCGATTTAATGACGGGATTTAGGCACTTTGTACTATGATGAAAGAGGCTGCAACGGCTGTTTCAGCTCCCAAAGAAGAGAAGGAAGAGGAGGAAGTGTCCAGCGTGCTCAGCCATGGCTCTCCCGTGGGCACGGCCCGGCCCAGCCGGAGCTGGCGCAGCAGCCGGACGGCGGCGGCCGCCGCTCGCCAGCGCGACTCCGAGAATTCCCGCGCCTCCCGATCTAAGGCGAGCTCCCTGCAGCTCATCTGCAAGTCGGAGCCCAATGCCGACCAGCTGGAGTACGGTACGTGGCACGGGAGGCCTGGGGACGGTCAGGGAGCCGGCTGTGGGTGTCACTCCGGGCGTGCGGCTGCTGCTGGCGTGGTGCTGCTTGTCACGGGTGCCTTCTGCCACCAGCACTCCCCGCTCTGAATGTCGACGGAGGTTCCGTGAGACAGATGAGCTCGCTGCAGCGAACGCTCTTTGAAACCTAATGGTGACTTTTCCTTTCAGTGGTCACAGAAGAGCATCAGTCTCCAGATGGAGTCAGGTAGGACACGTTATTTTGTGGTGTTTCTTCCTGTTCCGTGTCTCAAGGTGGGCCCGAGTTGCTGGAAAACAAACGCTTGTGCGAAATGTTCCGTGGGGCCGACGGCAGCTCCGTCTCCTTTGGCCCCTCGCCTTTGCAGTTCCAGTGTGCACAGATCTCGGAGATACTGTGGAGAAATGGATAGTAAGATTCAATCTGGGCATTCCACCTGGTAGCTTTGTTGCTGTGGGTGGGTGGATTCAGGAGAGGACACAGCACTGCCTGGCCTGTTTTGGTTGTCACTGTGCTCCTTGGTCAAGTGCAAGCTGTTACCTTTTCCCAGCCATGCTGGATGGGGAAGTGCTGTGTAACAGTGTCCTTCCCATGCTGGGGGATGGTGCATAGATATTCTTGCAGTAGCGGCCAAGCTATTGCTGCCAAAGTCCTCTCTTCTTTTCTCCCTGCAGCGATGATGATGATGAGATGCTCATCAGCGAGGAAGAAGTTCCCTTCAAAGATGATCCCAGAGATGAGACCTACAAGCCCCACCTAGAGAAGTATATTGGATTATGTACTTACTGGGGGTTTAGACCAAAAAAAAATAGGGGCATGTTACCTGAATTAGCTCAATATGCCCCAAAGCACCTGTGCTGGTTGATCTGGTGGAATGGTTCTAAACATTGCCTGCATTGGCCAGAACTGTTCTTCTCTCAGGGACTTTAGAGCCTTGTTGGCTGCTGAGTGCTTCTCTGAGCCTGGTTCTTTCTTCTGCCTGAAAGTGGGACTTGAAGGATAGACCTGAACTTGGGTCCAGTTTTTGTTTAAATCTTTGTTAAAAGCAGGCAGTGGGAAGAGTATTGGATTAATGTGTTGTGTTTGTGTCTTTGTAGGGAAGCACCAAAGCAAAGGAGAAAAGCTAGCAAGGGGAAGGAGGAAAAAGAAAGGCAGAAAGATATTAAAGTGGAAGTGAAAGAAGAGAATGAGTTTCAGGAGGATGAAGAACCACCAAGGAAGTGAGTAAACTGCAGTTGCACATGCCAGCGTGTGCTGTGTGTTTTGCATTCTTGCTGGTGTACAACAGTGCTTGATTGTTGTTGGTTCCCCATCCCCCTCGTCCTCCTCCTCCTCTGGGCCTGAGAGCTGATGGGGCAGCACTGTTTATCCTGTGCCCTCACATCTTGCCTGTGTTCAGCCACAAAAGAATCAGAGTTTAGCTTAAGTGGAGGGGTTTTTCATCATCCTGTGGTTAGCCAGCCTCCCTGGGTGTGACCACACAGTGGGAAATACTTCAGGGTGTCCTTACAATCGGTTCGTTGTGATGCCTCAAGTGGATTCTGAAAGCAGCATTCCTGCTGCGTGCTGGAGGCATCTGGTCACTGGAATACCTTGTGTGTGTAGTAACTGTCATTTTTGTACAGCTGGGACTTTACCAGACCTCAGGAAAATCAGCTGGTTTCCCCTCGCTTTTGAGAAATAAAACAAACTTTTGCCACCCAGTCGGTTGCCAGTGGCCCGACACCTTTGAGTGTGCTGTCACTGGAACTCATGGCTGAAGCATTACTCCTGGCAACAGAGGGACATCGGTTTATGTGAATGTGTCAAAGCCATTCTTTGGGATAATGTGAGGGGAAAAGAAGAAAAAGGAGCTGGTTTTGTACCTCGGCTCCTTTCTGAGTGGTTGGAACAGCCCGGGCTCCCTCTGCTGACCTGCTGCACGCTGGTAGTGTAATTTCTCTTGCTGTTCCTGAGCTGCTGCTGATTCACAGTGGAGAGGAGGGAGGAGGCTGATATTTTGAGAACATTTTTGTCTGTTGGAGACTGCTTTCTGAGGCTTGAGGTTTTGTTGTTTGAATCAGAACGCTGCTTTTTGTGCGTAATAAAACCTGTGGCTCTTCTGAGGGCTTGGCTTGAATGCTGAGTGTGTGTTCCTGGCTTGCCATCAATACAGATGTCTCAGCAGAGTCTAGAAAATACTTCCATCAATCTGCTCCAAGTGTCTCTGCAGCAATGGGATCAGGCAGGCAGAGCTGGGCAGAGCTGTGGCTTGGGAGGCTGCAGTTTACGTGTGAGCACAGGTCTGCTCAGACAGAGCCTAGATTTTTGTCTTGACAGGTACAGAAGCTGCTGTGGCTAATTCAGAGGCCTGTAAGATAGCTGCTGGATCATTAATTCCATTCTTTCTGATCAGGCAGGTGGATGTGTTCCCATGGTGTGGAATGTTCCCCAGCAGAGCAGAGGAAATAGGGTGCGCTGTCGGTTCTAGACCGTGTTGGTGAAATGACACGTTTATGAAAAATGCATCAGGAAATGGGGAGGTATTGAGAGAGCAAACCGTGTGAAGCATTTATTTCTCTGGAATTCTCCGTCCTCTGAATCTGTCTCCAGCTTGCACTCAGCTTTGTTTCTAGACCATGCTGTTAATGAGGCAATACAGCATACACTTCAAAGTCTCTGCCCACTGCTAATGTAAAGAAGCTTCTCTCAGTTCTGTTTTTGTATCCCTGTTACAGGAGGGGAAGGAGGAGAAAGGATGACAAGAGCCCAAGGCTGCCCAAGAGAAGGTAAGTGATCCTCTCAATGCAGTTTTGTTCTGCAGACTTGATTCCCTTGTGTCCTACACGCAGACAAGGATTGTCCCAAAGGCATCTCTCTACCTTAAAGGAAATAAAACACAAAAATAGCAGCGTGCCCTGTCTACCCACTCTTCCCTCCCCTATAGGTGTGACTTTGATTTCTTCCACTTGAACCAGCCCCCTGCCCACTTCTCAGTTGATCCCTCCCGTGGCATTGCCCAGCAGTAAGATTCTGGGTGCCCTGAGGTTTTCCCAGCTCTAAGGAGAGGTCTCAAGTAGAGCAGGAGAAGAGGTGGCTCTTGGACAGCAACTCTGTCACAGCCCAGGCAGGGGTTTTGGAGCAATAGTGCTTTGCTGTGCTTGCACTTGTTATTTGTGGCATGACACACATCAGCTCCTCACAGACACAGAATTGTGTGATTCTAAATAGAATATATAGAGAATCTTTATCTATAGAATCACCTGATCATAGGAGCAGCCAAGCACTCTGCCCCTCTCCTTGCTGATTTCCCAGGAAGAAGCCTCCAATCCAGTATGTCCGCTGTGAGATGGAAGGCTGCGGCACGGTCCTGGCTCACCCGCGGTACCTGCAGGTTGGTGGAGGTGTTTCACTTCCTCTGTGGCACGTGGGAGGGCAGGGAAGGGGTGCTTGGAACAGGCAGCTAAGCCTCCACTGGCCCTCACACCCCTTCCTGACGCAGTCCTTTTGGAAGACTTCACTGTGGCCAGTTGCTCTGTGTGTGAGTGTCTGTCAGGTTGCTGGATGTCCACGTGTGTTTTGTTTTCCAGCGGAGATAGAAACTTGAGTGAATGTCAGCTGTTCACTCAGCCATGAACAGTCTGCAAATTTCCACTTTTCTTTCCAGCATCACATAAAATATCAGCACTTACTGAAGAAAAAATACGTGTGTCCTCATCCCTCCTGTGGTCGGCTCTTCCGGCTCCAGAAGCAGCTTCTGCGGCATGCCAAACACCACACAGGTACGGAGGAGTGGGAAATAGATACAGACTCCACTTTGGGTCAGTGAACAGACAGGGGGAAAACGAAAAAGCCTCTGGGACTTCTGGGGAGAGTGAAGCCAAGTCAGGTGGCATAGATTCGCAGCAGCAGCAGGGTATTACTGTCTTCTGGATTACCGTCTTTTAAATAAATGGAAGAAATAGACTATAGAGGTTTTAATTCTCCTTCTGGCAAGCTTCACTCAGGGGCTCTGTAGAGGGATAAACCTCTGCAGGTGAAGGCTGATATATCCCAGTTTGCCAGTCTTTCAGTATTGGTCGGAGTGGATGATTAACTCTTGGGAGTCTTAACCGTGCCTCGCCTCTCCAGATCAGCGGCTGTGGTGTGTTGTGGCACACCTCCTCCTCCTCCCAGAACTTGTAGTTCTGCTCCCTCTTGGGTAGCTTTACCTGCACTGCCTGAGAGTTGGGAAAGGGAGCAGGTCTGTGGGAGAGCAATGCTGCAACTGCTGTTGTCTTTCAGATCAAAGGGATTACATCTGCGAGTACTGCGCCCGGGCCTTCAAGAGCTCCCACAACTTGGCAGTGCACCGGATGATCCACACGGGCGAGAAGCCTTTGCAGTGAGTACCTCTGCCTGTGCCTCGCCCTCCTGCTCTGAGGGACCCCCAAAACACCCATTTCAGAGCAGCTCTGAAGTCGGGGCTGGAGCCTGTTCCTGGTGTCCCGGCTCTCTTTGAACGCACGCTTGTGTCACCTGCTCCTCGGGGCAGTGTCTTGGTGCAGATGGGGGGTACACAGGACCTCAGTAAATAAAATCAGAGCTGGAACTGCAGCGACACTAGTGATCCCCTGCTGTTTTCCTGGGTTGTCACCTCGCTACTACTGTCCCTGTCAGCATGTGTGGATGTCCCTTTGTTGTGACCTCCTCGTTGTCCCCTCCCAGGTGTGAGATCTGCGGATTCACCTGTCGGCAGAAGGCTTCCCTCAACTGGCACATGAAGAAGCACGATGCAGACTCCTTCTACCAGTTCTCCTGCAATATTTGTGGCAAGAAATTCGAGAAGAAGGACAGCGTCGTTGCCCACAAAGCCAAGAGTCACCCCGAAGTGCTCATTGCTGAAGCGCTGGCTGCCAACGCGGGTGCCCTGATCACCAGCACCGACATCCTGGGCACCAATCCCGAGGCCATTGTGCCGCCCACAGATGGCCAGGGCCTCCCGCTGCTCCCCGACCCCCTGGGCAGTGCTCCCCCAGCAGATTGCCTGCTGCTGAGCCCAGAGGGGATGCCAAAGCCCTACTGTGGCGGGGCAGAGCGCGTGAGCCTGGTGGCTGACGGCAAGCTCTTCGTGGGCAGCGGCAGCAGCGCGAACCCAGAGGGGCTGGTCATGAACACAGAGATGCTGGGAGCCAGCACGGAGGTGCTCATTGAAGATTCAGACTCCACCGGACCCTAGTGGCAGGGGAGCACCTGGGTGCTGGGACAGTTGGGACTCTGTATTTAAAAGGAAAAGGAAAAAAAAAAACAACAGGAGGAGGCACTTACTGAAAGAGAGGAAAGTTAAACAAAACTTACAATACTAGTAAATAACTGAAGGGTCTGCTCCCCTCCAGCGCGGATCACAGCACATCCTCTTTCTCCCAACCACTTCTCTCTCTCCCACGGCCCCTTTGTGGAAAGGGGCACGTGCTGCCATTGGCCAGAGCAAGTTGGATTGAGTGGCGGATTTCTCCAAGGGAGGGGGCACTGCTGAAACCCTTCGCTCTAGCCCAAAGCAGTTGCCTTTCTGGCTCCTTGGCGTAGCCCCACCGGCAAACTAAAAAGCGTTGGACGTGCTCTGGAGAAGTTCCTTAGGACTCCCTCTGCCCCTGGTCCCGACTTCTATGCACCACTGCACTCTGGTCCTTGCAGTCTCCTCCTTCCTTGCCGGGGCTGGGAGTTTGGCACCTTAGCCCCTCGGCAGGGTGAGCTGTGAAGCAGCAGTGCACAGTCCCGCTCCCACCGCGCTCCCCTGCTCCAGCCCTGGCAGGAAGTGGAGGGAGGGAACGCCCTGGCTCATAGATCATGTTTGCTTGGAGAGGCCCGGGGGCTACAGGAGCCCTGCGTGGGAGAGGCAAGGAGGAGCATCCCAGTTTTGACGACAGTAATTTGCACTTTGAACATGCTTCGTTTTTGTGTTGTGGTAACAAGATTCCTTATTTATTGTTTAAAAAAGGGTCGGTATTTTTTAGTTCTGTTCTTAGGGGGCGGGGGTGGAAGGGGTTCAGGCTGTTTCCCAGTAGGCTCCAGTGCAGGGAGCTCCAGTGCCATCGTGCCAGCAGCTGGGAGAGCCGAGGTGAAGGCAGCGCTCTGGAGTCAGATGTGTCTCGCAGCTTTTCCAGAGTAGAGGGAGAGCCCCTGGAGAAGAGCCTGTGCGCAGTGGGAGTCTCTGCGGCAGCGTGTTAGCAGGAGGATGAGGTGAGTGATGGGCTGTCTCTCCCTCCCTCCCAGCTCTGGGTGAGCTCCTCGCATTAAATGCCTGTTTTGCCTCCAGCCTTTTGGGGAAGGACGTTGTTAGCCAGGAACTTGTTCTTGTGACTCGGGACAGCCGTGAGCTACTTGCTGCTGGGGGATGTGGTGCTCCTCATCCGACTCTGCCTCTCCTTTCCAGGTCTAGACAAAGACACAGTTAGCAGGGACTGGATGTGGTTTTCTCAGGCTTGTTTATCCAAGGCAATAGATTGATGTGGGACTAAGGGGCTGTCAGCTTTTCTCCCTGCCCTCGTTTCGGGGGTGGGGATTGTGTAGCCGTGTTCTGAAAGCTTCTCTTTTCTGCACAGACACCCCAGCTTTCCCTGAAACGTGGCAGGTCAGGTGTTGCCTGCTGGTGTAGTTAGGGCAGCTTTGAGCCCTTGGAAAAGTTTACATAGGATAAGAAGTGTCTGCTATGGAGACTTGGATTTTTTTTTTTGCTCTTCTCTGAAACTTTGTGTGGAGATTCAGTGGCCTTGAATTCGTAGCAGTTTTGCAAGAGGTGAAGAATAACCCGGTTTTTTGTTTGTTTGCTTGTTTTTTGGTTGGGTTTCTGGGGTTGGGAGCAGAGCTGAAGTGTCTTGTCTGAGCACAGGATCAGCTGAATTGGTCTGTAGCACACAGCAGCTTGTTGAAGCGGGTACCTGGGGTCTAGAAGACCACAATAAAATGTGGAATTTAATTGGATTAACAGGAAACTGACTCTGAACACCCGCTCTGTCCCCTGTGATGCCTGGAAATCCAGCTGTGGCCCAAACACTCTGGCTTTTCTCAGGCTGTTTGTCCTGGTTTTCCCCCTCCCTCCCTCCCTCCCTTCCTCCCTACCCCCTTACACTGATACCTTTGTCAGAGCAAGTCGAAGCACTTCCTGGTGTTGGGGCGGATGGAGGCCGAGCAGTTGGGTGTCCCGTGCCCTGGGTGTGGGCATCCCACGTCCTCAGGCTGTGAGGCTGTGGCAGCAGCCTGGCTCACGTGAGGGCCCAGCACACCTGGTGGCAGGTCTGTGGTGGAATGGTGTTAAACTAAACCAGTTCCTTCGGTTGAGATGATCCAGTGTCTTGCTTGGGTTGCTTTAGGGTGGTTTCCAGCAGGAAACTTTCTGGGTGGCAGCTGGTCCCCTCCCCTTGCAGGCTAGAGAGGGGCAGCGCACTGAGGCCAGCAGTTCAGCCCAGCTCTGATGGTTTCACCCCCGGCAGTGTGGGGCTTCTCTCTGGGGACACTTGGTGGCCCCCGGGGCAGGTTGGCTGTGTCGTTCCGGCACGGTGCTGCTGGAGCTGTGTCTCTGCCGGCCCCTGTGCCTGTGGGAGGTGCGGGGTGGGCAGAGCCTTGCACAGAACACTAAAGGAGAGCTCAGGGGTTTGTTGGTCGAGGGATGGCACTAAAACGCCTTTGGGCCAAGGGCTTGCTCACCTCTGGTGACCCAGCACTTGGCACCGGGCTGGGAGAGGCTTTGTTGTCCCATGTCCGCCCCAGTGGAGCAGGGTTTGCCCCTGGCTGCACTTCTGGGATGCAAAATCAAACATTTCCTTTGCTTCCCAGCCTGGATGCCTCTGCTCCCTGCCGCTCCCTGCCTTGTCCTTCCATGACACCTCTTGTAGCTCTCCCTTTTCTTTTTCTGGCCGTGGCCAGGTGCCTGTCTGTCCTCTAACCACAGCCTGCTCGTCCCTGATGCAGGAGAGATGTGTAGCTCCCTTCCCACGCCCCTCTGAAGTCCTAAAACTGACACAGCCCTCCTGCAGCTCCTCCTCCCCTCGATGTCTCTCCTTCACTCGCATGCAGTTTGCTTCAATAAATTATTGTAGTAGTTTGCAATAAACTTTTTTGTATTTTTTTCCCCTGTATTTATTTTTTTTTTCTCCTCCCGGGGCGGGGGGGGGATTGGAGGGGGCACGAGGCCCTTTGGCACAGGCAGTGCTGTGGGGGCCCTGGGCCACCAGGCTGGGGCTGGGGGCTGCTGTGGCTGGGGGCTCCCCAAGCTCAGCAGCTTCTGCAGTAGCCATGGGATGACAAGGAAGCTGCTGGGCACATGGGGACCCCCCAGCCCTGGGACCCCCAGCCACGCACACTGTGGTATTCATGGGAAGCTGCTTTTCAACTCCTGGGGTTTTTTTCCACTCTTGATCTGGGTAATGCATAACCAAAATAAACATACTGAGGAAAAACCAACCCAACCCGAAGGGCTGTTTTTGTCTTGGTGCGTACAGCTCACCTGTGGGGTGGCCGGTGCTGTCCTGGGATGGCTGAGATATCTTTCCCTCTCTGCAGCCCCTCTTTTAGGACAGGACCCTTGGGAGAGGGGGGCTAGAAGCCTCTGGCCGCAGATCCTTCTGCCAGGGTTTGGCTTGCAGTTTGGCTTGGGGCTGCTGCGGGATCTCCAGCCTGAGGGCTGCCCTCAAGCATTGCTCGGCCCTGCTCAGGCTCCAGCCGGCTGCCCGGGCTGAGGTGTTGAGCAATGTCCGGGCTTTGCTCACCTCTTCCCGGCAGTGGTTTCCCGCGCTCTGGAATGAGCCGAGGGATTAGCGTGCTGCTAATCTCACTATGTGGCTGGGAGGGAGGAGTGGGTCAGCCGGGGCTGGGAGCCTGTTGCTGCCCGGCCAGACAGTTCTGGGCAAGGCTCTTGGAGTAGCGATGCGTGGGGGAATTAGGGAAATAATCTGTCGCTGTTGATCCCAGAGGCGGGAATTTGCAGCGTGGTGCCAGGCCCCAGGCACGGAAGAGGGGGAGAACCAGGCCAGCAGACGTGTGAGCGGAGCTCCCGGCTGGAATGCACCAGCTCAGCAAAGGATTGTCCTCGCCGGGCCGGGCGGGTGCTGCGCCCGGAGCCTGGTGGCCGTGACAGCTGCCCGGAGCATGGCGGCCGCAGACAGCCCCTCCGCCGCCCTCCGGCGCGACCTCTGCAGCCGCGGCATCCGCCTGGCCGGCAAGATGCGTGCGGATGTCGTTGACCTCCTGGACGCCTACGTGAGTTTGCCCCGCTCCTTCTGGCTGCCGCGGGGCTGGGAGCACCGCTGGGATCTGGGCAGCTGTGCTGGGGTGCCAGGACTCCGCTCCGTGGCAGGAATGGGGCGCGGAGTCCCGCTGGATCTGGGCCCGCTTGACACCTGGGCAAGACTTGCGCTGCCCCGACACCTGCGGGGCTCGGGGCTGGGGATCCCCCCGCGTTTGTCCTGCCTCCGCTGATCCCCGGCGGGTCTCACCCTGCAGGTGGAGCAGCAAGGCTTGGACGCCTCGGCCAGCGTGGCGGCAGTGGAGGGGGTGCCGCTGGCGGCGGTGGAGCGCTGGGACGAGCAGACGGGCACCCAGCGGCTGCTGGAGAACCTGGCGGCCTACCGCGCCTTCCGCGCCCTGCTGGCCCAGATGCTGGAGGAGCAGCGGGAGCAGATGGGCGAGGCCGACGAGGGCCTGGGCCGGGCGCTGGCGGCTGTCCTGCTCCAGGTCTCGGCCTTTGCCTACCACCTCGAGGAGCTGCTGCGGCTGGAGAGCCGCGGGATCCCCGGCGAGGAGGAGGACGGGCCGCCGCCCCCGCCGCGCCTCAGCCTCTTCGAGCAGAAGCTGCGGGGCCTGGGCGTGCTGCGGGAGCTGGCCCAGTGGGCCGTGAGGTCCGTGCGGGACCTGCGGCAGCTCGCCAAGCCCAGCCCGGCCACCGGCGCGGCCCCCGGCCTGGCCGAGAGCCCCTGAAGGCGAGCACGGGGTGGGGGGTCTTGGGTGCCGCCGGGGCTCTTTGCCCACCCTCTCAGAGGGCAGCTGGCTGACGGCCAAGGAGGGGACGGGGAGGGGAGGGACCACGTCATTAATCCCCATGCTTTTAGTGCTGCTCCCCGTGGGGAAACTGAGGCACGGGCTGCAGCCTACCCTGGAGGGAGCGGGGGTCCTCGGGGGTCCTTGGGCTCTTCTGCTGGGCAGTTGAATTATCCCCCAGGAAGCAGCTTTGCCGCTCGCCCCAGGGCCTAGAGGCCCTGACCGGCGGCACTGCCCTTGTCTTTGGAGTTTGGACGCTGCCTGTGGCAGGCAGATGCTGCCCTGGGGCTCTTGTGCATGCAGGGCAGGAGCAAAGGGACAGAAAAGCATCACCTGGTGAAAGGAGTCTTGGGACCTGCCCGCCAGCTGCAAGGCACAAGGCTTGGCCCCCTGCACGTGGACTCTCCTTCTGCCCAGCTGGGTTGGCTGCTCGTTGAATTTCTGCTCTAACTGCTTGGGGGCTTTCTGGGGAGGGGGGGGAGCAATCAGGAGGGGGATTCTTAACTACTTAGACCTGATAATGGAGAGGATCTTTTAACTGAAAGGGGATCTTTTAGCTGTGGTTCAGAAGCCCCTCTGCAAGGAGGTCAGTGCCTGCAGGGCTTGTTTTAGGACTGGGAATGCCATGGGAGAATCTAACAGCCCCAACAACCTCGTTCACCCCCGTGGAGTGCTGGGATGTTTCACAGCTTCCTGGGCCACGGTTCTCCTGTCGACTGGATGTGATGGCTGCTGGCTGCCGAGTGAATAAAAGGGCTGGGAGATCTACCAGGGTGATGTACTTCTTGGGGCAGGTGGGGCAGTCACCTCACCAGAGACCCTGGGCTGCCCAGTTCCCTCTCCAGGGAAGGGTCCATCCCAGTGGGGCGAGAGGTTTGGGGGGATGCGACCCACTTGGAGGTCATGGGGAAGACAAAGGAGCTGGGGATGAAGGAGATGGTGGGAGGATGAGAAGGAGCTGGTGGGTCACTGGGGTTGTGCCCTGTCCTGGTGTGGCCCTGCCTCGTTCGCTGGCCTGTGAGAGGACCGGGGCCACAGAGCAGGGAGGAGGGTGGGGATGTGCCTGGCCGGCTCTGCACAAAGCAGCTTTGTGGTGGCAGGTTGGGACAGCACCGGGCACTGTGCCTGCCCCAGCACCAGCAGCGTCCGCACAGGCACAGGGGCTCTGGGAGCACAAAGAGCAGTCCGGGGATGAGCCCCCAGTGCCGTCCTGCCCACCCCACCGACCACACGGGGCCACAGGGTCGGGGCGAGGGTGGTTTGATGGGGTCTGCTTTTTTATGGGTGATGCCTGAGAGGAAGAACGTGCACCTTCTTCACTGCCGCTTGCTGCCTGCCCTCAGCTTTGCAGCTCAGACTGGATTATTTCAATCTTTACGCTTCCCTGCGCTCGGGAATAACAATTTATTGGCCATTATTTTTTTTCAGGATCAGTCAAAGCAAGTCCCTTTTCTGACAAGTATTTTTCTTGCCCGCTGCTGTGTGCTTGAAGCCACCTTGCTCTTCTCCCCTTGCACCCTCCAGCTCAGCAGTGGCTGGGTGCTGACATCCTCCTCACCTTCCTGGGGGTGGGCAGGGACATCTGGACTGTGTCCTTGGACCTCACCACCCGGACCAGGTGGGAACAGACCTCTCTTCTCCGGCAGCACAGGCCGGGTACGAGGTGACCTTCAGATCTCAGGGAGCCGGCCAGGGCTGCAATCCGATCCTCCCGCATCGGCTGCTGGCAGAGAGCTGAGCTCGGTGCTACACTTGCACTCCAGGGTGAAAGCGGCAATGGAGACCCAAGGTGGAAGATGGTGCTGCCCCAGGGGTTTCCCTGGGCTTTTGCAACCTTCCTTATTCCTTCCCTGTTACCTTGTCAGCTGCGTGCACCTAGATTTGTGGAGCAACCACCGTGCTTGGGAATGGCCACCCTAACCAGAAACAATGGGGAAAAGCAGTCCATTAATCCAAACCTCCACGCTTTGGCTGAGCGAGAGGCTCCAGCTCCCGGCCTTTCCCTGCCAGCCAGCCCCCACCAGGCCGTGCAGAGGCGGTGACGTCTGAGCTGGCTGGGATTTAATGCTATTTTTCAGCTGCAGCCCTGAGGGAATCACCAGTGAAGTGATTTGGCGAGGACAGGGACGCCCGACAGCTGAGCTCCCGCGGTGCCAGGAGGCCCTTGGATTTGATTTGCCGCGGATTGGAGTGAAGTTGATCCGGGTGGCTGAAGGCAAATGAGGCTGTTCATTTTGGAATCAGAAATTAGGAGTTTGAGGGGAGGACGGTTGTACCCGTGTGGCTAATGCTGCTGAGGACCCCTGCAATGGCCTCCTGCAAACTGAGAACCCACCGAACCCATCCAGCTTTGTGCTTTGGGAAAGAGAGAAGGCATTTGCAGCGCTGCTGGGAGCAGGAACGTGGGGGAGAGGGAGGGCTGCACTCCCAGACTGCAGCAGGGATGGAGCCACCAAAAGCAACGCATGGACGTGTGTTTAATTTCAAAATAATAAATGTTTTTAGGGCTTAATGTGTGGCTGGGCACACTTTGTGGGGTTGGAAAGGTTTCAAGGTGACTGAGGCTGCTCCCTGACCTCAGGCCTTGGAGCTGGGTGAGAATGGATTTGCTCCTTGCCCACAGCACACCAGAGGCCAGTGGGATTCAGCTGTGCTGATCCCACCGCTTCACTCACAGTCCCACGCCAGCGTTGCAGTGCTGGCTTCTGACTTCTTGATCCTGAGCTGGAGCTGGGGTGGGTGGATGTTCACCAACACTTTCCTTTTTTAATAGCAGGAAAGCCTTTTCCTCCTCTCTGAGTCAGTAGAAAGGATTTCCCTGGGTTTCCCCAGCCTCGGCTGCACTTGTCTGCCTCAAAGGAGCAGGTGGAAACCCAGAGGAGTGGCTCTCTGTGGCTGTGCTGCTTTCCTGGGAAGGGCCAGGAGACCTCCCTTCTGGCAGGGAAATGTGCCTCAAGCGTAGCCCCGCATCTCTCCAAGGGTGAGCTGGAGGTTCACCTCATCCTCTCTCACCACAGCGCCAGCCAGCTGGCATCACCGCAATTAGTCCCCACCTGTTCCCTTGCCCTTTTTCTTCCCTTTGTTTTTTTCCTCTCTTTTGGATCTTCTCTAATGGTTTCTCACCACAAGCGCCACTGGCAGGAACTCAGCAGGATGGGCAGTGCCTGGGAAACAGGTTTGTCAGGATGGGAAGCTTCACCACCTGCCTGGGGATGAGTTGCCTCCAAGCTGAGGTGGACCGTGGACTGGGGGACTTTCTGTGCTGCCAAACCTGGGACACAGGGGCAATTTGTACGGTTCTCCCAAACCAGGAAAGTCCGGGTGTTTAATATACAAGGAAATCAGCGTTAGGTGTGTCTGAGCACAGGAGCACAAAAGGAGGTGAGACCAGTCTGTCACCAATATCCTGCCATTCAGGGCTGCGCTGGGAAGCTGCTTATGGGACTCGGTGGAAGAACAAGCTCAGGAATGTTTTTCTGGCCTGCAGGGAAGGGCCAGCAGTGGCTGGTCCAGTCCTAGGCTTGCCTTAGCACAAGGGGTGCCCACGTCCCAGCAGGGGCGGCCAGGCAGGCAGCTGGGAGAGCTGGGGTGCGGGAGCAGGGCTTACAGCCCACGCGGCCCTCAGACACGAGGCGCTTTTGGGCTTTGAAACCATTTTCGCGTGTCACGGGCCACAGGCTCACGGTGCTGCTTCCTGCAGAAGCTCTTGGACCACATTTTTCTGTCGCAGCACATGGAGCGGTACCCCTGTGACCCACCAGCAGCCTGAGTCCCATCGGTGGCACTGGGAGGGTCCCCACAGGGATGGCTGCACACCAGAGGCTTCCCAGGGCCGCACACCTGGTTAGAGCTACAGGGGGGGGTCTTGGGGCTGCAGGGTGGCGGCACAGGGAGAACGGGGACAGCGGGGACCCGGCGTGCAGGACACGGACACGGGGACGCCGGGAGGTGCCCGGCCGCAGCATGGGGGTACAGGGACAGCCGCGGGACGCGTCCCCCCCCCCCCCCCCCGCGGGTCGCTCGGTGCCACCGGGGCGGGGCAGGGCGCGGTGACGTGGCGCGGTGCCGCCCCCGGCCCGGGGCTCTCGGTGCGGGCGGGGCCGGGCGGAGCGGGCCGGGAGCGGTGCCGCGGGTGCGCGCAGGGGCGAGGGGCGGCCCGGCCGTGCGCGGCTCCGGCCCCGGGCGGGGGCGGGCAGAGCCCTGCGCCGCGCCGAGCATGCGAGAGCCGCCGGGGCGGGCGGCAGCGGCGCAGCCAGCCGGGGCCGCGGCCGGGGCGGCGGAGCCATGCTGCTGGCCTCGGCCGTGGTGGTGTGGGAATGGCTGAACGAGCACGGGCGCTGGCGGCCCTACAGCCCGGCCGTCAGCCACCACATCGAGGCGGTGGCCCGCGCCGGGCCGCGGGCGGGCGGCAGCGTGGTGCTGGGCCAGGCCGACAGCCGCCTGGCGCCCTACATCATCGACCTGCAGTCCATGCACCAGTTCCGCCAGGACACCGGTGAGTCGGCCCCGCGGCCCGCGGCCCGGCCGCGCTCGGCGCTCCCGCCCGCGGCGGCACGGCCGGACAGACGGGCGGGCGGGCGGGCGGGGGGCTCCCGGTGTCCCCGGTGCGGGGCTGCACCGAGCGGCGCTGCCGGGCCCCGCCGTGCCCGATCCCGCACCTCCCGCTCCCGCACCGCCCGGCCGCGGTGCCAGCTCGCCCGGTGTCCTCCCAGCTGATCCGCAGGTCCTCGCCCTGCCCTCGCTGCCCGGTCCTGCCCGCGCATCCCCGGTCCCCCCCCCTCCCTGGGGTCGTGCTGCCCGCCCTCCTCGCTGCTGCAGCGCCCCGGGCCCTGTTGCAGCCACCCCGTGGCCTTTCCTTCTCCCTTCAGGAGAGCCCGTCTCCTGCACACCCTTCCCAGGGCCGTGCCCGGCTCCCTCTGTGCTGGCTCTGAGCCGCCATCGACCTAGAGCTGAATGGCACTTGGGTGACAGATCCTGCCCCGGGGGATGGCAGCCCCCGGGACAGGGACGCAAGCAGGTGGAGAGATGCTCAGGGAGGGCACGGGCAGGTGGGTGGGTCCCCGGCGTGGTGGGGTTGTCTGGGATGTGGGGCACAGGCACCCACGGCAGGGCATTAGCATGGGGGGTGTTGACCCCCCAGCACTCCCGTGATGGCCAGTGTGCTTTGTCCCTGGGGTGCAGCAGAGTGCCAGACACCCTCCTTTGTCCCTCTTCCCCCAGCAGCCCTGGGGGCTGGCGGCGACCCTCCCCTGCCCGTGGGTGTGGGGACAAGGGACCTCTGCGAGCAGGGTGGCTGGGGGCCAGCTTCTGAGGGCTATTGTTGCCCAGGGTGGAGGACTGAAAGGGAGATTGTTCTGTCTCTCCCTGGGTTGCTGGGGATGTTGGTATTTTGGGTCATTAAACAGCTCTGATTTGGGGGGGTCGCGACCCTGGCAGGCCCTGAATAGCTATTGTTCCCTTTCTTCCCCTGTTGAATGGGAGGCCGGCTGGCGGCGCGGGGCTGGGGGAACACACAGCATTCCCACACTGCTGCCTGGGGACCGCCAGATGCCGCATGCCGCCGCCGGATTAGGATAAATCACTGCCCCGCTCCCCTCGGCTTTCCTGCCTGCCCCGGGTGCCCCTCGGCAGGACAGGGCGGGTGGCTCGGCTTGGCTGGGGTGTAGCTGCACCCCATGCCCCTTTAGCAGGGTGCTGATAAACACCTTTTTCCTTCTTCTCCCACTCGCGTCCCCGTGGGACCTGCGGTGGCGGCTGCTCTCCGCAGAGAGGTGGGGGTGAGAAGGGACTGAAATTCTTGGAAGCTTTGCAGGACACGTGGTGAAAAGCCGAAGCAGCAGACTTGTTGTTGCTTCTCTTTGAGTGCTTTCTTGTTCCTTGTGCTGGGCTGAGCCGTGGGGATCTGCAGGAGGACCTGGAGGTGGTGGCGCTTGTCCCACCTGTTACCAGACACCTCTGGGCGTTAGTGACACGCTCAGGATGGGACCCCGGGAGGCAGCACAGCTGTGCACAGCCTGCCTTGCCCTGCTGTGAGACATCCCAAAGAGGAAGGCTTTCTCCCCAGTGCAGGAGTTTCCAAAATTTGTGTCCGTGCTTCGAATGCGTCCTAGTTGACTGGGAGTGGTGGGAAAGGAAACGCCTAGCCAAAATAAGGATGCAGGGCACAAAGCCTCGGTGCTTTGTGCTCTCATTCCATTTCTGACACTTGCTAACGGGGCAGTGGGATCTGGGCACAGGGCCCCGCTCAAACTCCTTAGCTTGGGCTCTCAGGGATTTTCCCTGTGCCACAGTTGGGGTTTTCATCGCGGGCCGGTTTGGCAGCTGCAGATGGTGGGGCTGGTGCGAGCCCCGCTCCCCTGTGTGTGTGAGGGCCTGTGGGGCCACACAGCACACACTGTGTGTCACTGCTGGGGGCTCGTGGCTGCCCCTCAGATCTTTCATTCACCTATTCCAGCCCCGAGCTGGGAGGCAGACAGGCACTGCAGGACTCGGGTGCCCTAAAGCCCAGTTTCATCGGGTTCCCACGGGAGGTCCCTGGGAGCAGGCTGGAGCAGTCGAGCTTGTGGTTCTCTGTTTCCTCATCAGGGCTGAGTGGCTCCGTGCCGGGCCTGTGGGCCAGGGCGAGTGAACCCTGCCCTTCCCTTCAGCCCAGTCGCAGCGGGGATGCACCCCCAGGCTGTGGGGCTCCCTGCCCTCTGGGGAAACCGAGGCACGCCAGTCCCCTGGCAGGGCGGGGACAGCGGCAGAGCCGGAAAGCCGTGCTGTCCCCGCGAGGAATGGCGCCGACGGGGCAGGTTGGGGTGGTTTTGCTGCCTGCCCACGGGTGGGTGCTGGCGCCAGGGTCTGACGGCATCTGTCACCCTCCCTCAGGCACCATCCGGCCTGTCCGGCGCAGCTACTACGACCCGTCCTCGGCGCCGGGCAAGGGAGTCGTCTGGGAGTGGGAGAATGACAGCGGGACGTGGACGCCCTACGACATGGACGTGGGCATCACCATCCAGCACGCCTACGAGAAGCAGCACCCCTGGGTGGACCTGAGCGCCATCGGCTTCTGCTACGTCATCGATTTCGCCACCATGGGCCAGATCAACCGGCAGACCCAGCGCAAGCGCCGCGTCCGCCGCCGCCTTGACATGGTCTACCCGCTGGTGTCGGGCACCCTGCCCAAGTCGCAGTCGTGGCCGGCCAGCCCCGGGGCGGCGGCCGCCCCGCCGCTCCCCGCCTGCACCTGTCCCCAGTGCCTCCTGGTCATGAGCGTCAAAGCCAGCGCCGGCCCCGGCACCGCCACCCTGCAGCCCCGCAAAGCCGCCCCCGCGCCGCCGGCCGCCCCCAGGGCCCCGCTGCCCGCGGCGGGGCCGAAGGCGCCGGACGGCGTGGCCGTGGTGCGCGGCGCGCTGAAGCCGCTGGCGGCGCAGGGGGGCCGGCGGCAGGCGGCCAGCACGCCCGCCCTGAGCTCGGCCGGCGCCTCCGGCAGCCCCCCGGGTGTGGGCAGCGGCAAAGGCTCCCGGGCCGGCCTCGGCACCCTGAACCGCAGCCACCTGCAGCGCCTGGCCATCGCCCAGTCCCGCGTGCTCATCGCCTCCGGGTGAGTCCCGCGGGGTGCCTGGGCAGGGAAAGGCACAGCGCGGACTTTTGCCCCTCCCCGGGGCGCAGAGGGGCTGCAGCCGCCACTGCAGGGGGTCTGTCGCCCCTGAGTGTGGTGGGAGACGCCTCGGTGGCCCCCGGCCTCCCGTGGAGGGTAGTGGGTTCCGCTGGGCCCCTTGCCTTCCCCGCAGGTGCCCGGGGACTGGAGCGGGGACGGGGCGGCTCCTGCATCTCAATGAAGAGGCTGAGACTGCTCTTTCTCTTGGAGTCAGGGGTTGGGTGGGGGACTGCGAACGGCCCAAAGAAAAGCCATTCAGGCCCCATGAGAAGGGGTCCCTCCAGACCCCCACCCTCCGAAGACATTATTTTGTGATGGGGTGGACATTTAATGGGCCTGTTTCTCCCCTTTGTCTGGCTCTGCTGTCAGCCTTCTGTCGCAGCCTGGCCCCTTTCCTCTCCCTCTCCATCCTCCCCCTTCCCTCCGCTCCTGACCTGCCGGGAAACTTTCCCATGGAAGAGAGCCCCAAGGGGAGGGGGAAAAGAGCTGTGGCAGTGACGTGGCCGTAGGAGAAAAGAGGAAAAGAAACAACAGGCTGGCCCGGGGAGCCTTGACAAAAAGGGGCCGTGAATGGAGATGCAGTCAGGGTTTCTAAAGCGCCAGAGAAAAGGCGGTGGTGGGGCAGGGAGGGGCACGTTGCCCCATCGGGGGATTCTCTGTTTCCAGCCAGGGCCTGTGCAGTTGCTCAGGCAACTGTTGTGTGGCCCCTGGGCCCTGTGGGGACGTGGGTGCCTCCTGCCCGTCCTGACGTGGTCTCTGCCGGCTCCCCTCAGGGTCCCCACCGTCCCTGTGAAGAACCTCACTGGCTCCAGCCCCGTCAACCCAGCACTGGCAGGTGAGGATGGGGCCGCAGCGGGTGCTGGTCACCCCGGGGTGGGGGGACAGACAGCCCCGGTGGGGCAGGTTTTGGGGAGCATCTGTGTTTCAGGGTGTTGCTGGTTTTCCTCAGTGCCGTTTGTTACCTCCCTGTGGCAGGGATCACGGGGATCCTCATGAGCGCGGCCGGGCTGCCCGTGTGCCTGACCCGGCCCCCCAAGCTGGTGCTGCACCCCCCGCCCGTCAGCAAGAGCGAGATCCAGTCCATCCCCGGCATCTCCCACTCCTGCCGCAAGACCACCAAGAAACAGGCCAAGAAGGGTAAGAGAGACTGTCCCTCCTGCCCTTCCTGGTTCCCCTGTGCCTCCCATCCCTTCTGCTGCCCCTGGCACCGGGTATCTCCCGTCCTTTGACTCTCGCTCTCCCGCAGGTAAAACCCCGGAGGAGGTGCTGAAGAAATACCTGCAGAAGGTGCGGCATCCGCCGGATGAGGTGCGAGCGGCAGGGCTGTGCCGGGAGGGATGAGCGGCTGGGGACACAGGCAGTGCCACGTGCAGGGATATCCCGGCGCCCTTTGTGGCTCTGCCCTGTCCCCAAGGAGGGGCTGTGTGCTGCATGCGCAGCCCCTGCAGGGTGACAGCCCAGCCCACGGCTGGGTGCTGGTCCCTGGGGGAGAGCAGGGCGGCCCAGCAGCACCCATCCCTCTGATCCCTGTCCTCCCCTCCGGCACAGGACTGCACCATCTGCATGGAGCGGCTCTCGGCCCCCTCTGGCTACAAGGGGCCCCAGCCGGCCGTCAAGCCTGACCTCGTGGGGAAGCTGGTCAAGTGCAGCCACGTCTTCCACCTCCACTGCCTGGTGGCCATGTACAACAACGGCAACAAGGTGAGAGGCTGCGGCCCTGGGAGCCCCGGCTCAGCCGCCTCTGCTGAGCTCTCGGGCTCTCCATGGGACAGAGCTCCAGCCTGGCTGCCCTGGAGGACTCTGAGCTGCCACCCTGGCTCGGAGTTTAATTTTCGTCAGCAGCAAGCACTTGGGGACTGCTAAATCAGATCTCGGGGTTGTGTGGATGTGTTTTCCTCCCACTATGCCCGGTTTTCTGTGCTTGTTTTCTTTGCCAGGGTGGACTTTGATCCCTGCATGTTTGAGCAGAGCTGCCTGGAATTTGGTGCCAGGCAGTGCTTCTCCAGCCACGGGAGGGTTTTTGCAAATACCCCTCGTGCTTGACGTTCCCTGGAAAATGCATTGTTTGGAGATTTTCAATGTTTATTGTATTTCCTTCTTTGAAAAAAAACAACAAAGCAAACCAAGCCACCAATTCAGAGCTAGGGAAAGCAATGAGGACTGGAAAACTCATGGGGAAAAGAAATGCAGACCTCAGGTTTTTGGTTGAAGTTGGGTAGTAACTTCTTCCAGCCCTAATCCCAGGTTCCTGAGAGTTTTTAAAATGATGTTTTTCCTGATTAAACCAGCGTTTGGTGCTGCTCAGGGACTCAGTGCCTGGCGTGGCTCTGTGCTGGAGATGCTGGTTTCACTGTGTCCCCCTTTTTCCACTCTCAGGATGGGAGTCTGCAGTGTCCCACCTGCAAAACCATCTATGGGGTGAAGACGGGGACGCAGCCTCCCGGGAAGATGGAATATCACATCATCCCCCACGCGCTGCCCGGCCACGCCGACTGCAAAACCATCCGCATCATCTACAACATCCCCCCGGGGGTGCAGGTGGGTCTGGGGGGGCCACCTGGGGGGGCTGGCAGCCCTTGTCGCTGCTCTATCACCCCCAGGTCCCACTGCAGCTCGTGCCTTGACTCGGGAGCTGCTTGTCCACAAGGATGTTGTGGGAAGTCTGGGGTGTGTCTGCACGAAAGTGCTGTCCCCGTCTGCTTGGTGGCAGGGGGATGGTGGCCATCAGTGCCCACCAAGGCTGGGGGCTTTGCCCTGTGCCCGGAGCATCCTTTTGAGCTCCAGAAGGGTTTTCTTCTCCCGCTTCCCACATCGCAGGGACCAGAGCATCCAAACCCTGGGAAGAGCTTCACGGCCCGTGGCTTCCCCCGGCACTGCTACCTGCCAGACAGCGAGAAGGGCAGGAAGGTGAGCTGGCCGAGGCATGCCGGGGTGGGAAAAGCAAACATGGCTTAAGCGAGGGAATGTGGGTGGAGGATGTCCCCGCAGCCCACGCAGCAGGCTCTGCAGGAGCCCTGTGAGCTTGCCGTGCAGGCTTGGCAGCCTGGTCCCTCTGTTTTGGCTGGGGCAGGAGGCTGTGCTGGGACGCTCCAGGAGGGTTTGCCTGTGGGCTGCCCGCGTCGCCCTGCTTGCTTCGCTGCCTGCCCCATTCCTGGCCTCCTCCGCAGGTACTGAAGTTGCTGCTGGTGGCCTGGGACCGGCGCCTGATCTTCGCCATCGGAACCTCCAGCACCACGGGCGAGTCGGACACGGTGATCTGGAACGAGATCCACCACAAGACAGAGTTCGGCTCCAACCTCACTGGCCACGGCTACCCCGACATCAACTACCTGGACAATGTCCTGGCTGAGCTGGCAGCCCAGGGCATCACGGAGGAGAGCCTGGCTCAGGAGAAGGACTGAGACCGTGGCGAGGAGGCAAGGAAAGGGTTGCCTGTGCCGGCGCCCACCAGGATAAAGCTGCTGGAGATACCTGCCTGGGGGTTTTTCAGGGCACACCTGGAGCCCCCTGCTCCCAGCGGCAGCCGCGCAGTGCCCCAGGCTGGCTGGGAATGTGGGAGAAGGTCCTTTTGGCCATCCCCTTCACTCCTGCAGGGCAGGAACGTCCCCACACACGGCTGTGGGACTTCAAGGCTGGCTTGGCCACCCCTCTGGATGGTGTCCTGTCCTCGCTGCCACTGTGCTGAGGGCTTGGGGAGTGCCAGGCTCCCCTCTCTCCTCATCTGTGCCAGTCCCAGCCTGACCCAACATCCCTGCCACCCACCTGGGGCTGGGACCTGGCTTGGGGTGGGAGCTGGGGCCACGGGAGTCCCCCTTGCTCTGCCTCGTCCCTCTGACGTTTGTTTGTTTGTTTGTTCTGTCCGGTACCTCCCCACTGATCTCCTGTGTCTGTGGAGGTTGGGGGGCTGCCTCGGCTCCCCCCAGCCCTGCGCCCCCTGCTCCCCTTGGCTGTGTCTGAGCTGTGCCCTGCAGGGTCCCCTTGTCCGGGCTGCCCCTGCCTCTGCATGCCAGGGAGGGGCTGGTGGGTGGTAGGGAGTGTGTGTGGGGGGAACAGTGGCATCCCACACCCCCCCGCCCCCAAGCAGTGGGTTCCTTGAACTGTTCGTATGGGGCCGTCCCCACGTTGGAATTTCTATATACCTCGTGTTTTGGGGTTTTGTCGTATATATGTACATATAGGGGGGGCATCTGGGGGGGCAGCCTGGGAGGACGTGGTGCTGCAGCCGGGCTGGGGCTGGGCACAGTGGTGCTTGGGGTTGGGACAGGGGCCGTGCGGCCCCCCCCACCCCAACGGGGCTCTGCCCCACAGGAGGGCTGTCACTTGCGGGTCCCCGTGGGGCCAGGTGGAGGTGGGGTGAGAAGTGTCCCCCCTCCTGCCCCTGGAGAGGCCTTGGCGGGGTCCGGAGGGGGAAGGTGGCTGGTGAGGGGTTGGCTTGGGATGGGCCAGGAGGGCGGTGTGGGTAGGAGAGTGCGGGTGATGGGGGTGGGGGAAGTGTGTTGCGAGGCTCTGGGGGTCCCTGTCAGCCCCCCTGGGGTGACTGGGCCTGGCAGTGCCCTGGGCTGGAAGGCGTCCCTGCCCAGGGCGGGGGTTAGCAAAGAGAGAGTCTGTGGGCTCCCTTCCATCCCAAAGCAGGGATTCTTGGGGCCTCTTGGAACCACCTGCGCCAGGTGCTGGGGAGTCCCTGGCCCTCTGTGCTGGTGGGAGGGGGGGCCCATCCTGCTGTGCATCGTTCTGTTGTCCTTGCTGTTTCTCCTCTCCATGGCCTGGAGGGTTCGTTACCCCCGCGGCCACCCCGTGGAGGGGCTGGGGGTCAATAAAGCGGATGGCAGGGGACTCTGGCGGTCCCTGCATGGCCTGGCCTCTCCGTTGTCTTCTGTCAGTCATCTGTGTGGCCAGGCGAGCCAGGGGCACTGTTGGCAGGCCCAGGCACCCCGAGTCCCCCTGATGTCCCTTGGCACCGATGTGCGCGCCCAGCCGCCCTCGGCGTGGGTTGTTATCTTCTACCTCAAGGGAGAAACCCTCTTTTCCCCAGGCACACGCCCCTGTTTGGGTGGCTCTCAGCGGTGTGAACGCCCTGGGTTTTCCCCGGTGCAGACAAAGCTTGTCTGGAGCTATGCAAAACCCTCTGGGCGAGAAGGGGGAGGATCCCCCACCCACCGCGGTGCCAGCCCGATGGCTCTTACTGTGAGTAAGTCTTTCCACAACGTGACTTTTTTTTTTTTTTTTCCTTTTTTTTTAATGCTCTGTTGACTACACGATGAGTTGCTGGCTGAAATAAAACTGCTCCGTGCCTCTCTGCATGCGTGTGTATATCTATCCCGATAGATATACATGGAGACGGGGGTTGCAGCTTGCAGCATGCAGGATTTGGGAGATAACCCTCCACGGGGCTCCTCCCCTCCCTCCTTTTCCCGTGGGTTTGGGGATTTGGGGCATTCAGGCCGCTGTCCCCTCGGGCTCTTGCTGGTACCCCTCTCCCACGTTCACCACCGTGCTGTGCTCGGGGCTGGCGGGGCCCGGGCTGTCCCCTGCGCCCAGCTCCTGGTACCCCTTGGCCCTGTAGCGCCGGCGGCTGTACCAGGCTGTCCCCAGGCCGGCGGCCAGCCCCGCCAGCACGGCCACGGTGACTCCAGCCACCTCTCCCCCCGACAGCCCCCGGCCCCTGACCATTTCGGCCACCTGCTGGACCTCCTCCGGCCGTGCCAGCCGCCACACGTGGCTCTGGCCGTCCCTCACCCAGGTGCTGTCCCCGTCGCGCACCAGCAGGGTGTCCACGGCCGGCAGGTTGGCGGGGGACCGGGTGAAGGGGGGCAGGCGGGCGGGCGGCAGCGAGCCCCCAGTGAGGACCCCGGCCTGGACGCAGAACTGCACCTGGCAGCTGTCGCTGATGAGTGCCAGGTGCTGGCTGAAGCCCGGGGGACAGCCCTTGGCGTGGGGGTCTCCAGCCGTGCCCTGGTGCTGCCCAGCCAGGGGGTTCCCCGCCTGGCAGCTGAAGAAGCCCCCAAAGGGCGCCGAGTACCGGATCCCCGCCTCGTAATCCTGGCTCACGCACACTCTGAGCTCGCCGAAGAGCTTCAGTGGGAAGTACCCCGAGGGACAGGACTGGGCTCCGGTGATGGGGTTGGCGCTGTGGGTGCTGAACAGCCCCCCAAAGAGGTATCCCGAGTTCGGAGCCACCGGCCCGCTCGCGGCGCACCAGTAGGCACTGAACTGCACGCGGGAGAGCCAGAAGACGTCCTGGCACTTGCGGTGGCAGAAGATGCCCAGGGTGCACTTGTTGTGGCACTCCAGGTGGCTGTGACCCTCCTCCCGCTCCTGCACACCCAGCAGCACCGGGGTGTAGTTGGCGGGGCAGGAGAAGGCCCCGGTGAGGGGGTTCCTCTGCTCCAGCGCCCGGCACAGCGCGCCGGCGTCGGGACCGCCCAGGCCGACGCACTCCTGGAAGACTCCCCCGAAGGTGAAGTTGGTCATGGTGCCCTGGCAGGAGCCGTCGTCGGTGTTGGCGTGGAAGTTGAAGTTGGGCGAGGAGGCGTTGGTGCAGCCCGGCGCGGTGTTGAAGGTGTAGTAGCGGCGGATGGCAAGCTCCACCCGCCGGGCCACCCTCCGCACCGTGGGCGCCGGCAGCTCCGGCACCGCGCTCGGCTTGATGAAGTGGTAGAGGGGCAGCCCCGAGCGGTCCAGGGCCACCAGCTGGTTTGGAATGCTCTCCTGCCACGTCTTCAGGGTGATGCCTGGGTAAAAGGGGATCCCGCCGATGCTCTCCACCCTCGAGTTGGTGCGGTTCTCCAGGTACTGCTTGGTGAAGCCAGAGCTGACGTCCAGGGATTCCTTGGTTCCTACATTGACGATGCTGTGGAAGGCCACGCCGGCCGAGGCGGTGACAGTGCTCCGTGTGGCCCAGCTGTCCTTCAGGAAGGTAGCCTTGATCTGGTCCTCCTGCACCAGGGTGGCTCCCGCGTCCACGGAGGTGATGGCGTGGGTGCCGTAGTTGAGCACCAGCAGCTCGGCCAGGAAATCGGCCATGTGGGTCTGATTGTTCTCCAGGTGGCTGGCAATGGTCAGCAGCTGCTTCTTGAAGGCCCTGTCCAGGGCCGCCTCGGGGTTGATCTTGGCAGTGTAAACCAGGTTCCTGACTTGCACCCGGGTGGTGACAGCCTGGTTTCTCACGTGGTTGGTCTTGGCGCGGTGGAAGTCGTCGGAGAATTTGCCGTTGATGGAGGAGAAGAGGGACAGCTCCAGGTTGATGGAGGCAGAGGTGATGCTCTGGTAATCCTTCCAGGACTCGATGATCTCGGAGTTGATGTCCAGGTTGCTCTGCTTGCGGGGGATAGTGAAGATCTCGTCTGGAATGAGGTAAGATCCATCTTCTGTGGTCTTACACTGCAAGTAGCCCAGGTTGATGACACTGCCCATATCCAAATTCCTGAGGTTATCCCAGCCCCCCCCAGGCAGAACCTCCAAACGTGTGAGCTTCAAAGTCTTGCTGCACACCCGAAACCCTGAAGAGGACGAGAGTTCCTGGGACTGCTCAGCCCCTGTCACCCACGCCAGCAGTGCCCAGGTGAGCAGCACCCCCCAGAGCCCCCAGCCCATGGCTGAGCCGGTGCTGGCCCCTCACCCTTCCGAGCGGTGGGACAGGAGCTGCAAAACTGTCCCTGGCTGAGGGAATTGACCAAAGAGAAAAGAGAAGTGAGAGCTGAGGCATGTGAGAAATGACAGAGTGGAAACCGAGACCAGGGGGTGGGGAGCGGGAAGGTGTCTGTCCCTCCCTCTGCCCCACCATCTACATTCGGGCCCTCTGCAGCCTCCTCTGCCCCGCTGCTGTCCTTCCCCCGGGGCCTGCAGTGTCACCAGCCGGGGAAAGCACCTCCTGATAGGGAACGCTGAGCCACAGGTGCTGAGGAGACTGATCCAGCTCCGCCCAGCCGGTGCCTGGCTGGGCTTGAGTTTCAGCAGCACAGGGTAGGTGCTGCAAGTTTTGGGGAATAAACAGTTAAGGAAGTTTCTGCTGTGAAGACTGTGACCCTTTCCATATAGACAGATTCACTTCCCCTGGTTTTGCTCCTGAGTTCCTCTTTCCAGGACACTTCTGCCTGGGAGGAGGCTGAACTGACAGCTGTGATGGAAGCAGAGGGACCATAGGCGCCTGTGTTTTTCCAGGCAGGATAATGCCAGGAGTGGTGGGGGTGAAGAGATAACAGGAACACCACTGGGGATGTTCTTGCTGGCTCAAGCCCCTGGAGTAGCTGGAAAACCCTTGTGCAGGGATTCTCATCTGCACCAGGATGTGGGCACCTGACCTAAAACCTACCCACTGTGCCACGGAGGCAGTGGAATGTTACAGCTTTTCCCCCAACATTTTGAGGTGGTGCTTTGAATTAACCCATTCCTGCCTTGCTTCTGATGCTGAGGTTCCCATCCGTCCCATGGCATCTCTCCTGGGCGTGTGCAGCTGGCCAGAGGTCCCTCCTAACTGTGACAGCAAAAACCCCACAGCCAAGGGTTAACCAGGGACTTTGGGGATGGAGAATTTAACGGCATCAGCCGGCAGCTGTGCCAGTTCAACCGATGCAAAAGGAAATCTATCGGCGATGGATGGAGAGACGGGAACCCTGATTCGGTGATCAGAATTCGATTTGACCCAGGTTTTCCAAGAGCTGATGCACTATTTCAGTGAGGTTAATAATTTCTACTACAGTAATTAGGTTAAAAGGTCATACAAGCAACTTATGCATTTTACAGCATCTTTCTCGTAGGGGGTTGATTGAATCTCTCCTCTTCCCGTAAGCAGGTTTAATCCCATCTTCTCATAATCTCAAAGTTCCCTTTGTCCCTGCCGTGGCACCCTAGTCATCAGACTAGCTATGCTAATTAAGTCTGTCTTACTCTCTATCTTGTATATTCCCACAGAAATCCAAGACTTCTCCGGAGGATGTTTTTCCTGGATGTGTGTGAACAGAGACACCTTTTTACCATGGAGCAGGTGAGGTTTGGGGTCGTGTTGCCGTTTACTCTTTGAAATTTCAAGGCTTTATTTCAGCTCCCCTGGCCGGGCCAGATGTGCAGCAGCAGTGCAGGGGCCGGAGCTGGCGGGTGGCTCTGGGAGCGGAGATTCCATTGCGGCCCAGCTGTGTTTGGGAGCCTCCCGGGGATCTCCCCACGGCCTCGGGAAGGGATCAGACATCTCCTGGAACTGAAGAGTCCACTGCCTGGAGGGGAGCGAGAACCTGCTGGGGCCTGAGGGGGAAGATGAGACACCATCCCTGGGGACACTCCCTGTGCCTTGGGGCAGCTGCTGGCCTGTGGGACAGGAGATGGGGGGACTCCAACACTTTGGGGGGGGTGCCCTTCCTCAGTTTCCCCCTGTCCCCTTTTTTGAGGGTATGTCCACGTGCTTGAAGCACTGAGCTGCTGGCGAGGGCACTTGGACTCGTTTTGTGCCTTCTCCGGGGGTGAGGAGAGAGGGAAGTGGGTGAGTCTGGGAGGTGACGGTGTCATTGGGGCACCCCAATGTCTGTGCTGGGGGAGTGGGTGAGTGGAGAATGAGGGGAGAACAGTCGGGATCCCCCCCCCCCCCAAAAAAAAAAAAAAAAGGGGAAGAGGTTATAGCTTTAAAATGCCTGAAAAATCATTTATGAGTTAAATAGTAGAAACTGTAAGGATTCTTATTTATATTTATATTTATACCAAAGTTACTATTAATTTATTTCCAGATAAATATGCTGTGTTATAGACAGGATTTCAGGCTGTAAGGAGTTCTTAGTATGGGTCCATAGGGTTTGAAAATAAAAATACAATGTTTTATGCATATAAATGAAACAATCAAGGGCTTGAAAAGGCAAGACAAGCTGATCTGTATGAAGGAGCTAGGAACAGCTCTGTGTATGCGGAGTTCTTTCTCCCTCCTCCCGCTGGAACACTCGAAATCCGGGATCTGGGCTGGGATCGCAATTGGGGTTCGTTGGCACCCTAAAAACGCTGCGCATGCGCGGTGGCCGCTGCGCGCTCAGTGTTGCCGTCTTGTGGACACAGCCGGTACTGCAGCTCCGGGCGCTTCCGCCGGCACCGCCGGCACCGGCACCGGGACACGGAGCTGGACCGGGACCACGACTGGCAGCGCCGGGCTCGGAGGTGAGCAGGGAACGGGGAACGGGGACAGCCCCGAGCGGGCGGCGGGGACGGGCCGGGGACCGAGCGACCGGGGGAAACGGGGGGAGTCTGTGTCCCGGCGAATGGATCCGAGTTCCAGGGGAGGGATCGATGTGCCGCCGGAGGGAAAGCTGGTTAAAGGACAAGTGTTGTAAAGTCCCCTGGCTCCCTGACAGAGCAAACCTTCCAGTAATCCCAGTAGATCTCCCTGAGACACTCTGAGATCATAAGGTTTTCCAGGTAAGCAAAACAGGGACAGAGATGAGGGAATAGGCTTCCAGTTAATAATGGTTTGATGGGTGTAGGAATGGTTCTTGTATGTTTGATGCTCCCCTTCTAATTCCTGGAATAAATTTAAATGATTCCTTTAACAAATCATTTAAATTTGGGAATTTGAATTTGAGACGGTGCAAAATAAATGTGTGCAGGGATCATGGAATCCCAAAATGGTTTGAGTGGGAAGGGACCTTAAGGATCATTTCATTCCATCCCCTGCCATTCCATCCACTGTTCCAGGGTGCTCCAAGCCCCGTCCAGCCTGGCCTCAGACACTTCCAGGGATGGAGCAGCCACGATTTCTCTGGGTTTATGGGCACAGGAGGAAATTTCCAGCAGGAACGGAGACGTTTCCTTTGCTCTGTGCAGCCCCAGCAGGGCTTTGGGAGGCAGAGGATGTGGGAACAGGAGCTTTGCCCGCTGCCTCGGGGGAGTCTCTGATGTCCCAAACCCCAGCAGAGCAAACGTTTGTGGTTTAACATCCCGTTAAAAGGAGGTGCCAAGCCAGGAACAGGGATGGCTGTGGAGCAGGGATGGTACCAGGCAGAGGGGTGACCATGCAGAAGGTGCCACCAGCCCATCCCTGCCGCCCAGGTTTGGGATGAGCAGGCTGTGACTGTCCCTGTGTTTGCTCCGCAGGATGAGGAAGCCGAGCCTGCCGAGGAGGAAGATGAGGCGGTGTGGGAGGATGGAGACAGCAGCCACCAAAGGCTGGGGAGAGCACAGGTCCAGGTAGGAGACGTTGCCATCCAAGGAGAGGGGCTTGTCTGTCCCATTGGAATTTGGGGTGTGAGGCCAATGGAACAAAGGGTTTGATTCTGTTTTCTTACTCGGGTTCTCATGTGCCTTAAGAGAGATTTTGGAAAGGTCATTTTAGTGAGTCTGCACTGGGTTTGAAGGAATGTGACCCCTGGGGCAGAAATCCCTGCACAGCTTCTGTGTCCCCCCATGGCTCATCTGAGCTGGGCCTCCTTGTTTCCTCCTTCTCCGGGCTCTGGATGAAGTCCTTCCTTTCCCAAGGGAGGGGAAAGCCAGCAGGATATGAACCAGAGGTGGTGCTTTAGGAAAGCTCCTCCAGCCTGGGAAGGTGCTTTTGGCTCCAGACACATTCCCAGTCCCCAGGAGCTGCAGGACCTGTGCAGATCCCAGCAGGTGAGGCAGAGGTGCCTTTCCTTCCTTCCTTCCCTGCTGCACTTCGGCTTTTTGAGGGGTCTCTGGGGGTCTGAGGGAGAAGTTCTTTGTCATTCCAGGGCAGAACTAACCCTGGTCCCACGAAAAGCAGGAGGAATCATTTAATCCTTGTTTTTGGATACACATTTTGTGTTTTCTCTCTGTTGCTGACACCGTGTGGTGAAGCAGCAGCTCCCAACTTTTCAGTGCTGCTCCCAGTTTTGCTCACAGCTGGTAAACAAGAAACAGTAATTTGCTGCCCTGTGGTAATTGGATTAAGGACAAGGCCTCGCTCTTTGTTTCATATTCCAGAGAAAAACTGCCAAAGAATAAAGCGAGAGCTTCCCCCAGCAAAAACCTGCCCAGTCCCACGCTGGGTTTGCACACACACAAGGCTCAGTCCCTGCTGGAATCCCAGCCACAGCCCCCAGATCAATGTGCAGTTTAAGGTCTCACAGCCTGACCGGGACAATCTCTTGCCTCTGGACATGGAAAATCAGTTTTCCATTGTTACAGCACCAGCTCAAGGTAATTCTGAAGTGGTGGGATGGTTTTTAAGTTGTGCACGTGGAGGAAATTCACTGGAGCAGCCAACACTGCTCCACCTTCACGGACAGCCCTGTGGGTTTGGGGTCTTGATTTGTGGGTGTGGAATCTCCTCACAGAATCCTCTGAGGCTGAAACAAAGACAAGGAACCTTTTGAGATGGGAAGAGCCAGAGCAAATTGTTGTGGGAAAGGAAAATTAAAGATGGTAAGTGCTAAAAGCTCGGTTCTTCCCTTCTCCTGAGCTCTGTACTCGGGAGTGGGTCAGCTCTGGCAGTTTCCTGGGGACGCTGGAGAATGACCCCTGGTCTGCTGAAAAGGGGGGAATGGAAATCCCACTGGCAATTGCAGCCCCTGAGGGAAGGCAAAAAGTGCAGGACCTCAGTCTGTGAGAAATAAGGGAGGGACAGATGTATGGATCATCCTGTGCCTCAAGGGACCAGGAAAAGGACTGAAAAACTGAAGTGCTGTTCCACAGGGAGCCCCTGCACAAGCCCTGGGCGTGGGGCTCATCCCAGCTCCCCTTCCAGGGCAAGAGGAACACCCCAGAGTGTTGTCTGAGACATTCCTGACTGGAGCTGGGGCTGTCTGGGCACTTTCCCGTGTTCCCGTAGGATGTGGGCCAGGACAAGGGAATTGGCTCCAACAGGCCAATGTCACTGTGGGGTCTGGGGCAGGGACAACTCCCAGAGAGGACAGGGAAGGGGGACTTCGCCCACACTCCCGAAAAGCTGAGAAGGAAAAACACCTGCCTGCAGCTGGCTGCGGCTTCTGGAGCTCTGGGGTTTCTGGCACACTCAGGGACGTGGGATAATGCCAGAATCATTCAAACCTTGGGAATAATGGAGTTAATGGCACCTCTTGAGGCTGTTCGGGGCAGGCTCCTGCCCATCGCCGCTGGTTGCAGGTGGCTGTGGAAGTGATGGAGGCATTCAGGGAATGCTGATTGTTTTCCCCTCACTTTGGCAATCTGGCCAGTAAAAATACTAATTGAGCTCTTCCAGCAGGGAAACGTTTAAGCAAGAGGTGCTGGAAAGAACTGGAGTTTTGGATTCTAAGCCTCCAACTTAAAATCCCCTTTGGATTGTCACCGGTCCTGCTTCCAGGGACTGGTCACCTTGGCCAGGAGTGTCCAGTCCTGCTGGAAATGCACTGGACCATGATGTCATTTTCATTTCATGCTGGTAAAGACCCTCTGGGTGACCCCCAGTCTCTGGAAGGACTGGACTGGGCTCCCAGGGCACTGATTCCTGGTGTTCTGTTTTTGGGGATAACACAAGAGCCTTTCACTTGCTCAGAGGAGCAGCCAGTGCCTCCCTTAGTCCACAAATCCCCAGGATGGAACACAGAGAAAATCACAGGAATATGGAGATCCCCCACACTGGGAGTTTATGGTGCTCTGGATTACATTTGGGATTTATAATGTTAAAGGGGAGGGGGGGGATGTGGAGGGGTTTTTCTCTCCTGTTCGTTATTGTACTTACTGCTCTGGTTGCTCTCACTGTTATTCTGTATTGTCATTAATATTACATATTACATTTGACTTGGTTTCCATTATTAAACTGTTCTGATCTCACCCCTGGTGCTGGATTTTTGTCTCTGGTCCCACTGGGGGCCGAGGGAGCTGCTGCTGGTGCCCAGCCGGGGTCCGGCCATGGCCTGGGGCACTTCTGGGGGCTCCAAACCCGACGGACTGGGGCAATTTTGGGGCTCACAAACGGGGAGCCAGTGCTGCGTTTCGGGGGCTCAAAACTGGGCTCATTTGGCCAGAAAGTACAGACACAGACACTGAGTCCTGGTTTGGGGGGCTGGAAACCAGGGTGCCTCAGACAGCATTTGGGATCTCAGAGAGATCCAGTTCTGCATTTTAGAGGCTTGAAGCAGAGACCGTGTCCTGTGTTTGGGAGGTCTCGAAGCCGGGCTCGGTCAGCCTCTTCACCTAAAGAGTTTTAAGTGCTGTGTTTCGGGGGTTTGAATGAAAGCCCGAAGGGCCGTGCGTTGGTGCTCCGGGCGGGCTCTTTTGGCCAGGGCCAGTCTGTGGTCTCTGAGCTCCGATGGTGCCTCAGGCACGTGCCCAAAAGCCGCGCTCCCCCGGCCCCGCTGAGAGCTCCGCAGCAGCGGCTGAGCGCCGGCGTGCGGCGGGCGCCAGAGCCCCGGGGCGTGTTTGGGGCCGGCTCCCGGGAGGGTTCAGGGCTTCCCCCGGCGGGGGAGAGGCCGGCACCGCCCGCGACCCCCGGAGACACGGGCGGGGCCCGGTGCCGGCGGCAGCCCGGTGCGGCCCAGGTGAGACGGGGCGGGGCCGGGAGCGCCGCTCCCCGCCGCCACCGCGGGCAGGGCGGGGCCCCCGGGGCCGGGCGGGGCCGGGGGCGGCTCCGGGGCCGGGCGGGGCCGGCTCAGGTGCGCGGGGCGGGGCCG
This sequence comes from Chamaea fasciata, assembly GCF_029207755.1. Taxonomy (NCBI): domain Eukaryota; kingdom Metazoa; phylum Chordata; class Aves; order Passeriformes; family Sylviidae; genus Chamaea; species Chamaea fasciata. The sequence continues at coordinate 856,830 of NW_027094092.1, read as the reverse complement.
AGGTGATTTAATCGCCGGGAATCGCCCCCGCCGCCATTTGCTTCCCTCGGTGCTTGGGGAGGCTGCTGGTGCGCTGGGCTCCCCCGGCGTGGCCCGGGAGAGGCCTCTTCCACCCCTTCCTTCTTTCCCCTTTCACCTGCCCTTATCCTCCTCCTCCTTCCCCCCCTTATCCCCTCTTTTCTACCCCTCCAGCTTCTTTCTCTCTCCCCCCACCCTCCCTGTCCCTCCCAGCCCCCTCCTGCCCTCTCCCCGCTCCCCAGCCTCCCCTACCCTCTCTCCATCCTCCCCTGCACATCCCCGACCCCCCCCCCTCCCTTCGGCCCTCTCGCTACCCTCTCCCCAGCCCGCCTCCCCTCTGTTCCCCTCTACCACCTCCTCTGTCCATCATCCCTCTCCCCCACCCCGGCCTCTCCTTTCCCCTCCTTCTCCCCAGCCCACCCCAACCCTTCTCCCTACTCTCCCTGACCTCTCCCCTCTGTCCCCTCTGTCCCCCTTTTCCCGCCGCCGCGGGGCTCGGGGCGCCGGAGAATAAAGCCCAGAGGGCCGGAGCCGGCGCCCCCCGCCCTGGCTGGAGCCCCTCCCGGGGCCGGGTCCCCCCGGGCGGTTCTCAGGGACCGCCCGGCACCGCCGGGGCTCCGGCTGTCCCCACACCACACCGGGGGCTCCCCGGCGGGGTCGGGGGTCGGGGAGGGGCCCCTCCTCCGGAGGGGTCCCGGGGGGGAGTCGGGGGGCTGGGGGTGGGCTGGGGAGGGTGGGTCAGGGAGGGAGGGCCCCCTCCTTGAGGATGGGGTCCTGGAGGGTCCCTTCCTCAGGAGGGGGTCCCTGGGGGGGGAGGGAGGGAGGGAGGGAGGGAGGGGCCCCCTCCTGAGGATGGGGTCCTGGAGGGGTCCCTTCCTCAGGAGGGGGGTCCCTGGGGGGAGGGAGGGAGGGAGGGGAGGGCCCCCTCCTGAGGATGGGGTCCTGGAGGGTCCCTTCCTCAGGAGGGGGTCCCTGGGGGGAGG